>NC_041396.2:315817019-315847019 GCF_900747795.2 Erpetoichthys calabaricus | reverse complement strand
ATGTTTTAGTTGGACCCCAAGTAGACTACACATGCATAGAATTATCGTATTCTTCTGGGATTTGCAATCTTTGCTCTTCTCTGCTTTCTTTTCCGCTTTTTCTGTGTTGGCGTTATGTGCCATCACCACCCCCACCTGACTAAGGCTCCGTGCACCCCTGGTCATCCCCGACTGAAGGTGTCCACACGACCCACTGAGTTGAATCCTCTGAGACAAAGCCAGGAAACAACAAGGAGCAACTTCAGCACAGCCATGTGAGGTTGAATGTCTAGTGGGGCTGTCCGGCCTTTTGGCCCCATGAACCCCTGCAGGTTTTGTGTTTTCTTTCTGTCCTCGCAGCCATCTGAACTTCATATCAGACTCATCTTTAGAGATCTGTAATATGATGTCATCTATAAGACGCTCCTTTTCATTAACTATTTATCCATGTACGTTTGTGTTGATTTGTTTTTATTTCTTTTCATTATTATTCTTACCCAATTTAATTTGTTTTTCTTTATTTGTAACTATTTCTCTTGAGCTTCATCCTGTGTGTGAAAATGTGTCATAGAAATGCATGCTGTTGATGTTGTTATTGTCACAGTACTGATGATTATAGCGAGCTTGTAGTTTGAAAATGATAAAGAAATTACAATAAAACAAATACACAATAAACAAATACGTAAATAAATAAAGGTCACAATCACCCTGATTCTGTTGTTTGTGCTCTATAAAATAAAACAACACCTTTGTCTCCTCCATTAGCGCTTGGTGCTTTGATGAAGGAGCATTGAAAGAAAAGTATTTAGGTCCAATTCTTAAGAGTGACGCATTACGATTCTATGACAGATTGCCAGTGTTGTGGTGTGAGATTTTACATATAATTTCATGAATATTTTGTATATCTTTATTTGTAATTTTTAGTGTTTACCCCCCCCCCCCCCTTAGGAATGGGACTATTTGAATTTTACGACAGGATTTGGGGGATGTGTCTTAAACCAGTTTGCCGAGTGTTTTTTTGCTAAAGTCATTTCTACCCCCACAAATGGGCTAAGCTGTACTTCAACATATGGTTTGGAGGCAGGTGTTAAGATGTTCTTTGTCCCATTGGTCTGAGGTATGGCTTTTTGGAATTGGCTTGTCTCAGAGGCCTTTAAGTACCATGATGTCCTATTGGCTCTAAGGGTTGGACAGAACATCTATAAATGTATGTGTTTAACCTCACAATCTCTCTCTTGCTAACCTGTGATGATGAAGACAACACAATGAAGAGCACAGCTCAGCAGCCATTTTAAACAGACATGTCGCTGAAAGCTGATCACCAATGATGCCTTAGCTAGAGACATTTAAGTAACTAGAAGACTGTGTGCCGCCTGAACTACATATCATCATTTAATCAAGTTGTATGGTTGCCAATATTCAAATATACTTTGCATATTATTATTATTTATGAATATTATCAATAATACATTATCTTATGTGTAACTTAACTTCTGCTTGTCTCTTTACTACATCTAATTGCCTGAGGTTATAGATATAGAAGGGAAGGTGGGGATAAGTTATATACAATAATACCTTATAAACAGGGGTAAGTCTGTGAGATTAGGCATTCTGACAAAGGCTACATGTTAATAATACAATGGGGGAAAGTAGAGCAATATATTATATATATATATATATATATATATATATATATATATATATATATATATATATATATATATATCTACCAAGACAAAACAGCCAGCGACCTGAATCAAGTAATGTCTTTATTTATTTCATTGATTTATACAAGTTTAATGTGTTCATTTTGTTACCGTTTCTGAATTTAAAGAAATATTTGGGTCAATTTTGTAAGATTTGCACGTTTCAGTTCTATGACAAATGTTCATTACAGTGCATTGTGTAATCTTAAAATACACTGAAATTCTTTACATATGTAAGTTTAAGAAAAACAATTCAAAAAATCATAATGTACCCAAAAATAAAGAGTTGATGTAACCTGCCAAGTTGTTTTGCCTACCTAAGGTGAAGTCATCCCTGATGGAGGATTGCAGGAATCGTGGGAAAGAGAGGTCCTTTCATCAGATTGGCTGGCCCAGCACTGTTTCAGCCGTGGAATGGCCAAATGGGGGAGGCAGCTTGATGGATGAGGTCTCCAGGAGTCTAAAATGATCCAAATCTTATTATGTGATATCATCTACTGTTAAATTCTGCTCCGTACTTCTAAAAAATGTTTAATTTTTTATTGAGGATTGTTCTGTTCTGTGTATTGTATTGTACTGACCCCCTTCTTTTGACACCCACTGCACCTGGAAAGGGGTCTCTCTTTGAACTGCCTTCCCAAGGTTCTTCCATTTTTCCCTACTAGGTTTTTTTGGGAGTTTTTCCTTGTTTTCTTAGAGAGTCGAGGCTGGGGGGGCTGTCAAGAGGCAGGGCCTGTTAAAGCCCATTGCGGCACTTCCTGTGTGATTTTGGGCTATACAAAAATAAACTGTATTGTATTGTAACCTCCTTTTTGTTTATTTATCATATACTGATGCTCCATTAATATTCATATGGCTAGCTGTACTGCATCGACACAAACACTTAGAAATATGGACGCCAATGCCAATCTGACCGCACTTTCTGTGTCGCTGAACATTACTAACTCTGTAGTGTCGGATGCTTTGGTTATGTCAGGTGGCCATCAAATATACCAGAGCATTAAAAACAAATTAAGAATCATAAATCAGCTTCCACAACTGCACCAAACCCACAGAATTAAAAAATAAATCAATTCACTAGTAAAAGTTGCTCACTCTGTCCCCGAATTTATGAAGGTGTAGGGATCCCCTGGACCACAATGCAACAAAAGGGGCGGATCTTTATGCAAATTTAAGAGAGTCATGTACACAAAACTTGTCTTTTTCATTTCATTCAGCTGAGTACAATGAAAATGGGCATCCCATGGTTTGAATGTTAAAAAAGTGTGAATTGTGGTGAAGATTAACTTAAGATATGTGAGCGAAGACAACAATCCGTGATTACGCTCCTGTTGAAAGAAAATCATTGAACTGTTTTGTTTCAACACGAGTTAATGTGACATCTAGGAGAACTGCGTCATCACTAGAAAAATGTTAAATTCTCCATATCGAAATGCTTAGATTTTCATGTACTATTTAATTGTAATGGTGTGTGTAAAAAAGAAGGTTGAAAATACGCACTTCTAAACTGGAGTTATTAGACCCACTTTCACACTCTAAAAGTTGAGCATTTTTAAATAAATATCACATGAAATGTTTATATGCATATTAACTTTGTCAAAGATCACTTAAGTGTGTCTTCATCCACACAGCCAAAGACATTTGGAAATCCTGTCATCTATTTCTTCATTTGACAGACACTTTTACAAGGCGTGAAGTCGACTGCAGTAACCATCTGACAGGATGAGCATGGCGGCAAGTGCCACATGGCGAGCCACCTAAACAGGAAAAAGCAGGAGGGCAAAGGGGGACGAAGTAGTCAACATGCTGTGGAGAACCGGGAACAGCATCAGCCGAATGACCTGCAGCACAACACACAAGTCACGTCGCTGCCTCATTCCACTGCACAGAGCCAAACTGAAACTGCAGGATGATGTGTAAGGAGGGAGGTCTTCAGGGGTGGTCCTTTAAAAGATGAGGGGCTCTGCAGAAGGGATGGAGGTGGACGGCATGGGCTACTAGTGAGTCCATTACCAGTTAGTATTGTTCAGAAGTGCCGCTGTGTGTGTGTGGCATCCTGGTCATGGATTATTCCTGCCTTGTTGCCAGTGCTTGCTGGGACTGAGTCCAACTACACTGTGACTTTGCTCTGGATCACCAGGTTAACAAGATGGATGGATGATTGTTGTTTTGGGAATCTTAATCCAAAGAACAAAAACTGTGTGAGTAGCAACATTAAAACAACCAGTGAAATTGGGGGTCCACAGCAGCCATCACTCACTGACCACCATAACAAACAAGTGGTAAAGAAGGCCAATTCGATTTTGTCACACAGCAGCCACCTCTGTTTCCAAAGTGTCACTTGTGACCATCAAGTTGCTGATTTAGGGTCTCAAGTGTGAAGACCCCCATATTGAAGTCCTCTTTTATCTCAGAGCTATCAGCCTTCTGAATTTTAGTAGCTGCAGGAGTCCTGCGGAGTTCTGAATTATTATTGTGTGCTCTTCGTTATTATTGTTCAAGAATCGTTATTTTGATTTGTAGAAGTCTTATGGTGTGTGTGCTGATTACCACAATGGCTGTCATGTGTGGTTTCTTATTATTTTCCTTGTCCCTATTTAACAATGTCCTACGTGTCACACATTCCTGCTGCTCACAAATTTCCCTCTGGGATAATAAAAGTCTTCTGCTGTCCTGCCGAGTAAAAGCCACACATGCAAAGAGAGAACATGGAGATTCAATACCGGCAGTGACCGGGCGAAGGACTGGAACAAGAACATTAAATCAAAAGGGAAGAAGTGCGGACCACCACATCATAATACCTCCTGAATAAACACACAAGGGGGTCTGAAATGAGGGGACAACTCTTAAAGTGGAACAAGTAAAGCATATTATTATTATTATTATTACTATTTGCCAACCTAGAAGCTGCTGTGGCATCACAGTAATGTTTTTTTAACAACACGCTGCTCTGTAGTTCTACACAGCAGTATTTCAGTGTCAAATAAAATGCACAAATGATCACCTCTAACAATATCCACGACCTGCCTCATGTCAATTTCTAATCCTTTTGCAATTCCTAACTCGTTGTGTGTCCTCCATTATGTGTGAGCTGCTTGATGTGCTGACTTTAATCAAAAGAATGAAGAACGTTGGTCAACTCCTCTCCCTCGTGCTCTTTGCCTACCGGAAGCCCCTCAAGCCTCAACGGAGTTCTCACCCTTTGAATTATTATATGGACGACAACCCCAGGGCATATTGGACATTTTAAAGGAAGGTTGGGAAGGAGAGGTCCTTTCCTCAACTAATATTTTGGAATATATCGCACAGTTATGTGATAGATTTGAGAAAATTCGACCCATATTAAAAAGTCACATGCAAGAGGCGCAAGCAGCACAGGCCCACTATTATGAACGTGGCACGACACTCTAGGAGTTCCAGCCGGGGAATCAAGTCATGGTGTTGGTTCCCACCTCCCACTCTAAACTACTTGCCCAATGGCAAGGGCCATACGAAGTTAAAGAGTGAAAAGGACTCGTAGACTATTTGGTGAAACAACCCAATCGTCGACCGAGAGAGCAGATATATCACGTGAACCTGCTGAAACCGTGGAAGGAAAGGGACCCTGATCCCACCTCCGGCCAGCCCCGCTCCTTCTTTGCTCAAAGTAACACCCTTAACTTCGGGTCTAATTTGAATAACCGACAGAGGCGAGAGCTAGAGACAGTTATCTCGTCCGTCCCGGAGGTGGTTGACGAAATCCCAGGAAGGAACTCTCTGGTTGCCCATGATATTGTGACTGAACCCGGGGTCATAGTCCAAGAACGCCCGTACCATCTTCCCGAGGCAAAGAAAGCGGAAGTGGAACTGGAAATCAAGCGCATGCTGGATCTAGGAGTCATAGAGGAGAGTCATAGTCCCTAGTCCAGCCCAATTGTCTTGGTTCCTAAGCCTGACGGAAGTTGGAGGTTTTGCAATGATTTCCGTTGGCTTAATCAGGTCTCCCTTTTTGATGCTTACCCAATGCCTTGAGTGGACGACCTCCTTGAGAGGCTTGGACAAGCAGAATACCTGACCACACCTGACATGACCAAAGGGTACTGGCAGGTTCCTTTAACGGACTCCGCAAAGGGTAAAACCGCGTTTAGCACCCCTAGTGGGCACTGGCAATATTGTGTCCTTCCATTCGGGTTACATGGGGCTCCTGCAACTTTCCAGCATCTGGTGGACAAAGTGCTCCGCCCCCATAACACGTATAGTGCTGCCTACCTGGATGACGTCGTCATCTATTCCAGCACCTGGAAGGAACACCTACAGCACGTTGGAGTCGTATTGCGGACGCTGGCTGAAGCCGGTGTTCGCATCAACCCAAAGAAATGTTTCTTTGGATTGGAGGAAGCCAAGTATTTGGGCTACCTGGTGGGTCGTGGTACGGTGAAGCCACAGTGCTCTAAAATAGAAGCCATTTTAACATGGCCCCGTCCGCGAACCAAGCGGCAAGTCCAGGCATTTCTCGGATTGGCGGGCTACTACCGTCGGTTTGTACCACGTTTCTCGGAGACAGCCGTGCCCTTGACTAATTTAACAAAGAAGAGGGCTCCTAACACTGTGGTATGGACTGATATGACGTCGGCACCCGTTTTAAAGGCGCCTGACTTTTCACGGCCTTTTATCCTCCAGACGGATGCTTCGGACACAGGCCTAGGGGCAGTGCTGAGCCAAAGTGTCGATGGTGCTGAACACCCCATCATGTTCCTGAGCCGGAAACTGTTGGATCGGGAGACCAGATATGTGGCAGTGGAGAGAGAGGCTCTTGCGATTAAGTGGGCAATCACACAGTTGAGGTACTACCTCTTGGGTCGGGAGTTTACACTAGTCACGGACCATGCCCCTTTACAGTGGATGGCCCTGCACAAGGAGTCTAACCCGCGAATCACAAGGTGGTTCCTCAATCTGCAACATTATAAGTTTTTGCTCATTCATCGGAAGGGTTCTCTACACGCCAATGTCGATGCTCTCTCCCGCGTTCACAACCTATTGGTGCAGTACGCCCGACACGACGGGTCTGGGCTAAGGGGAGGGCCCTGTCACACACGTGTGTTTGGGAGACAGCTAAAGGGCTTAAATACAGGTAATTCCATGCCAGACCAGGGGGTGGCGGAGTGCACTAATTTTCCCTCTCGACCTTTTGCAGACCATTCTAGGGAAATCCCACCCAGCTCTGGGGCAGCCACTGATGTCACTTGTGGTTCCGGTTTTGATGACATCACCTCCGCTACTGGCCTTTAAAGCTGCCATCTTGCTCCCTGGAAATCGGTTCTGTTTTGGACTCTTGTTGTATGAGCATGTCTCTATTTTGTGATCAGTTTAGCAGCCGTAAACGATTAAATGGGTGGCTGCCCCAAACCTTCTCGATGTCTTTTGGTCATTTATCTGGCAGTATCTACTACACTTTGCTATCCCTTTGATATCATTATATTCAACTTGATTTGAAGATGGTGAACTATGAGCTGCAGCATATTGTGCTTGAACTTGAGAGACGGATTCTGCACCTCCTAGCTGTACAGTTGTATATCTGGGAACAGAAAGCTTGCCTGCTAGAAGAAACTTCCTTAGTGGCTTCCATAGAATCAACTCTGTCTTGTGCCACTTGTACCCTGGGCCAAGCCAACTTTAATACCGTGCCCACTGAATAATCTGATAATGATGCTGGTCTTGTCCAGTGTGAGACGTGGACGGCTTAGATGGTGCTCCGCTGGCAGCGGTATAATTCAACTTTTTAAATATCTATCGGTGATACACTATATTTAATCAACCTGAGAGGAATCAATAACAAGTACAGTGATCCCTCGCTATATCGCGCTTCGCCTTTCACGGCTTCACTCTATCGCGGATTTTATATGTAAGCATATTTAAATACAAATCGCGGATTTTTTGCTGGTTCGCGGATTTCTGCGGACAATGGGTCTTTTAATTTCTGGTACATGCTTCCTCAGTTGGTTTGCCCAGTTGATTTCATACAAGGGACGCTATTGGCAGATGGCCGAGAAGCTACCCAGCTTACTTTTCTCTCTCTCTCTCTCTCTTGCGCTGACTTTTTCTGATCCTGACGTAGGGGGATTGAGCAGGGGGGCTGTTCGCACATCTAGACGATACGGACGCTCGTCTAAAAATGCTGAATGATTATCTTCACGTTGGCTACCTTCTATGTGCAGCTGCTTCGTGAAGTGACATGCTGCACGGTGCTTCGCATACTTAAAAGCACGAAGGGCACGTATTGATTTTTTTTATCTGTCTCTATCTTTCTCTGCTCCTGATGGAGGGGGTGTGAGCTGCCGCCTTCAACAGCTTTGTGCCGCGGTGCTTCGCATACTTAAAAGCCAAACAGCCCTATTGATTTGTTTGCTCCTTTGAAGAGGAAGATATGTTTGCATTCTTTTAATTGTGAGACTGAACTGTCATCTCAGTCTTGTCATGGAGCACAGTTTAAACTTTTGAAAAAGAGACAAATGTTTGTTTGCAGTGTTTGAATAACGTTCCTGTCTCTCTACAACCTCCTGTGTTTCTGCGCAAATCTGTGACCCAAGCATGACAATATAAAAATAACCATATAAACATATGGTTTCTACTTCGCGGATTTTCTTATTTCGCGGGTGGCTCTGGAACGCAACCCCCGTGATGGAGGAGGGATTACTGTATATTAAAAACATAAGTAGGAGACCAAGGGTCAGAAGTGAAGGAAAACGTAAGCTAAAGTTTCATCAAAGTCTAAGCCGGACTCAAGGTTGCGATATGGCCTGCTGTAGATTGAGCTGGAAGAGACAGGAGAAGGAATGGATCAACCAGGACCTCACGATGCAGCATCTGCTCTGTCTGACAGTGAATGTAGGAGCAAAACTACGAGCAAGGCGGGCAATGAGAACTTGTCAATCTCTGGTGGCATATCACAACCGAGCATGGCCTCTTTATCCCCGCTGTTAACTACTACCAACATTCCCTGTTAGTCAACATCATCAACTCCAAAGGGATATGAAGGAAGGAAACGAGCTGTCAGAGCTGAAGGTATTGATAACCACACTTGGGGTAAAAATAAATGATGTAAAGGAAGATATAAAGGACGATATAAATACACAACAGAACAGACAAGCTGCTTCAGGATATAAAAGAGCAGGTGGTACATTTAAGCAATAACTTTGATGTAAACCTAAAAAACATCTAGCAAAAGTTGATGAAAAAATACAGGAAAGTATGAGCAAAATCAGATTACTTGATGTTCAGCTGGAAGAAGTTAAGCAAACATTTACGACTCGTACTGAAGAAGTTGAACAATTGACATCCACCAGTGACAAAAAAGCAACTGCTGAACTATTTTCCAAAATAATAGGAGAGGTCTTTGTGGACCACAAGGGGCCGTACCAGCCACCCTACCCGACACAGAGAGGCAGACATAATTACTGTCCAGCACACACACTTTATTTTATTCTTTTCTGTGTGGGAGATGCTTTCCCCCATTCCCCAAGCTCACAGCACAGTTAAAACAGCACCAATAAGAAAACACAGTCCCTCCTCCTCCTCTTTCTTCTTCTTCTTCTTCTTCTCTTCTTCTACCACCTTCACTCCTCTCCCAGAAAGCTTTCTCCACCTCCTCCTGACTCTGGCTCTTGGAATGGAGTGAGGCAGCCCCTTTTATAGATAGATAGATAGATAGATAGATAGATAGATAGATAGATAGATAGATAGATAGATAGATAGATAGATAGATAGATACTTTATTAATCCCAATGGGAAATTCACATTCTTCAGCAGCAGCATACTGATACAATAAATAATATTAAATTAAAGAATGATAACAATGCAGGTGAAAAACAGAAAAACAGACAATAACTATGTATAATGTTGAATGTTAACGTTTACCCCTCTGGGTGGAATTAAAGAGTCGCATAGTTTGGGGGAGAAACGATCTCCTCAATCTGTCAGTGGAGCAGGACAGTGACAGCAGTCTGTCGCTGAAGCTGCTCTTCTGTCTGGAGATGATACTATTAAGTGGATGCAGTGGATTCTCCATAATTGATAGGAGCCTGCTGAGCGCCCTTCGCTCTGCCACAGATGTTAAACTGTCCAGCTCCGTGCCTACAATAGAGCCTGCCTTCTCTCACCAGTTTGTCCAGGCGTGAGGCGTCTTTCCTCTTAATGCTGCCTCCCCAGCACACCACTGCGTAGAAGAGGGCGCTCGCCACAACTGTCTGATAGAACATCTGCAGCATCTTATTGCAGATGTTGAAGGACGCCAGCCTTCTAAGGTAGTATAACCGGCTCTGTCCTTTCTTGCACAGCGCATCAGTATTGGCAGTCCAGTCTAATTTATCATCCAGCTGCACTCCCAGATATTTATAGGTCTGCACCATCTGCACACAGTCACCTTTGATGATCACTGGGTCTATGAGGGGTCTGGGCCTCCTAAAATCCACCACCAGCTCTTTGGTTTTGCTGGTGTTCAGGTGTAGGTGGTTTGAGTCGCACCATTTAACAAAGTCATTGATTAGGTCCCTATACTCCTCCTCCAGCCCATTCCTTATGCAGCCCACGATAGCAGTGTCATCAGCGAACTTTTGCACATGGCAGGACTCCGAGTTGTATTGGAAGTCCGATGTATATAGGCTGAACAGGACCGGAGAAAGTACAGTCCCCTGTGGCGCTCCTGTGTTGCTGACCACAATGTCAGACGTGCAGTTCCCAAGACGCACATACTGAGGTCTGTCTTTAAGATAGTCCGCGATCCATGCCACTAGGTATGAATCTACTCCCATCTCTGTCAGCTTGTCCCTAAGGAGCAGAGGTTGGATTGTGTTGAAGGCGCTAGAGAAGTCTAGAAACATAATTCTTACAGCACCACTACCTCTGTCCAAGTGAGAGAGGGATCGGTGTAGCATATAGATGATGGCATCCTCTGCTCCCACCTTCTCCTGATATGCAAACTGCAGAGGGTCGAGGGCGTGTTGAACCTGTGGCCTAAGGTGGTGAAGCAGCAGCCTCTCCATGGTCTTCATCACATGTGATGTCAGAGCAACAGGCCGAAAGTCATTCAGCTCACTAGGACGTGATACCTTTGGGATTGGGGTGATACAAGATGTTTTCCAAAGCCTCGGGACTTTCCCCTGTTCCAGGCTCAGGTTGAAGATGCGCTGTAGAGGGCCCCCCAGCTCCGATGCACAGACCTTCAGCAGTCGTGGCGATACTCCATCTGGACCCACTGCTTTGCTGGCACGAAGTCTCCTCAGCTCTCTGCTCACTTGCGCTGTTGTAATTATGGGTGGGGATGTCTTTGATCTTCTTCTGGCAGAACAACATTTATCCTGATTGCCGTAGACACAGAACACACATGAAACGTGGTACTGGGGGTCCTTTATACCAGCAGCAATACACCAGAATAGCACCACATGGGGACTGGGACTGCCACTTCAGAACTTTTGTTTCTATTTTAGTCATTCTGGTGTATGTTCAGACCATTGTCTGTCTGTCTATCTATCATATAGTGCCAGCCCCTGATTTTCTGGCAGGACCAAAGGGGTGGCGTGCTATACGACACATCCATGTGACAGCTGCCATCTCAGTAAACTGGGGCTGCTATTGGCCCAGTTACGTATAAGTTGGCCCACCATTAACATTATAATACACTTATGGTATTCTGTGCTTCACAATTAAAACTCGTCCATTCGAGTTCCTAATACAGAGTACGTTCACCACCTCCCCTTATTATTGTGGACGGCTCTGAAGAATTAGAGGCCCACCATGAGAGCTCTTGCTATTGGGGATCTCAGGTGAAATGACTTGTGCATTGGCGAAGTTCTGCTCCAGAAGATCACTCTTGGGTATGTTCAGGTCTGGTTCAAGCACCCTGCTTTGTGACATTATTTCATACCCATCTTCCTGATTGCAACAATGGCCATCATATGTTGTCTCTTGGATTATTTCCCTGTCCCTATTTAACAATGTCCTATGTGTGTTGTATATTCCTGCTGCAAACAAATTTCTGTCTGGGATAATAAAAGTCGTTCTGCTGTCCTGCCCGAGTAAAAGCCACACATGGAGATTCCACACCAGCCTTGACCCAGTGAAGGACTGGAACCAGAACACTAAATCCAAAAGGGCCGAAGTGCAGACCAGCACACCTTAATAGCTCCTGTATAAACGCACCAGAAGAAATACCTCTGTATTAACATATTTTGTGATTAACAACAATTAGCTGAGTTGGAGGGTGAGGTGTGGACATTGCTGCCAGTATTGAAAGCCTACCGGCAGCAGGTTTTTAAACTTGCACACTCACACCTATTAGGAGCTCCTCTTCGGTCTGACAAAAATCTTGAGACTAAACTCTGATTCTTTTGGTTGGGAATCAGTGAGAAGGTCCGCAGGTTTGGTAGTTCCTGTCCAGAATGTCAACTCTATCAGATCCGTCAGAGGGCCCATTGTGAGCCAGGGGTTTGCAAGGAACGCAGCACTCACCCGGGATAAGACAGATGAGCTACTGGGAAGAAGTAGAGAGCAGGCTGACTCCGCTGAGGAAGAGGATGGATGTGCAATCTGTTGAGGAGGTCTGGGGTCCTTGAGCACTCTTTTGTGTGTAATTAACATCCTTGAAGTGAAACATAAAGAGTGGCCCCCACAATTTTCACCAATAAGTATTTGGTCTGGTCATTAGGAAGGGGGCAATAATGACATTTAAGGTTTTCAATGGTTTCACTGCTCTTCTGATTTTTCGTGTGTTCTCACATATTACTTCACAAAACAACAGTAAATATCTACAGTACTTCCAGTAGATTGTACTGATCCAGACAAGGCCAAGCACATTACTGTACGATGCATCACTCATGAGATATCCTCCAACGAAGAGGAGGTGCAAGGCCACCTTTGGCAAGTAGCACCTCACATTTCTGGGTCGTTAGCAGAGGTGGGTAGAGTAGCGTTACTTCAAAATAATATTACTCAAGTAGAAGTAAAAAGTAGTCCACCAAAAACTTACTCAAGTAAGAGAAAAAAGTACTTGGTGAAAAGACTACTCAAGTACTGAGTAACTGTTTGAACATAATAAATGATTTATTTTTTAGAAATGTTGTAATAAAACAGATAAAAATATTAAATAATGTGCAAATTCTTCTCTTTCCAAATAATAAAATAAAAAAATGAGTAAAAATAAGTCACATCTTTACAAAATAAAGATGCACAAATAACACAAAGTTCCAAATCTCAGTTTTTCACAACAAAGCTTTTGAAGCCGATACCTACAGTAGGTAACATGTGTGTTTGAACAGTGCAAACTACTTACAGTGACGAGATATCCTGACTGTACACTGACAGTATAATACTGCATATGTCCCATTGGGATTAATAAAGTATCTATCTATCTATCTATCATATGCACTTTGTGGTGTAGCGGGTCCGCGGCTTCAAAAAAAAGAACACGCAAGTGTGCCAGTTTCAAATCCATTAAGCCGAGTCACTCTCTCACGACCGCGGGGAGTTAATGAGGTAGCTGGAGCGAGTCGCACCTGCACAATCATTCTCAATTGATTTATTGGCTTCCTACAGCGTGTGATTAAGGCCTACGGAGACGGGAGTGTATATATACGGGTCAGCACAAAAAAAGAAAAGGAGAAAAGACATGAGGTTAAAAGACATGAAAGGCAGGCTTGGGAACGACCATCTGGTTCTTGCAGTGAAGCTGTGACCAGGAGCCCCGCATGACTAAAAAGTCTCTCACAGGCTGCAAGAAGCAGGAAGTTTGTGTGAGGTCATGTGACTGCACGGCTGTGTCTGATTGGTGAAACTGTCATGCAGTAGATCCACTGGCAACTTCTCTCTTGCAAAAATATAGTTTAAAGTATAAATGGAAAAAAGTAAAGATTCGAGTGTTGCCCAATGTAGCGGAGTAAGAGTAGCGTTTCTTCTTCATAGATGTACTCAAGTAAAAGTAAAAAGTATGGTGCAGTAAAACTACTCTGAGAAGTACGATTTTTTTAAAAAGTTACTCAAGTAAATGTAACGGAGTAAATGTAACTCGTTACTACCCACCTCTGGTTGTTAGGTCTGACTTAATGGGTCAGACACTCAAACTTTATACCATTGAAAGGCACTGACTGTGACGTCTCCAACAATACGCAGATGTCCCTCTGTGAACATAATGAGACACAGCTGGGGGCGTGCGGAATGATAAAAGACACCGGAGCAAACAATGTATAGAGTTTCATGTAAATGTGTAGGTGGGCTAGGGGGCTACTTGGGTGTAAGAGTGTATCTGGCGTTAGAGTTTGCATATGATTCACTGTCTTATGAGCAATAAAACTGTTCTGAACCTGGGTCACTATCTGAGAGGTCTTGGAGAGGCGAGGGGGACCCATAGGGTGGATGGGGCAGTGGGACACCTCAGAGGGGAAAAAAACTGCCCTGGCGTTACTGGTGTGTGAGAAATCAGAAAACAAAATTGGGAAAAAATTACTGTGAGCGTCTGTTTAGTAGAAAACAAATGTTTTAATTTGACACAAACACAAATTCTATCAAATTTGAGAAGTTATCTGTCAGGTTTTAGTGAAAAATAGAATGTCCTGCCTTTATTTTTTAAATAATAAGGTTTCATTTTGGGGTACACCCTCACCCTAAGGTGGACATTACTGAAAAATACCCTCAGAGAGTAATTAAAAATACAATTGTGCTGTTTAAAGGTTTGACCTTCTAAATCCTACTTGTCTGCTAAAGGCATCTGACTACAGAAAAGGACCCCTGAGTGTCAAACGGCCCTCCGTCTGTAGCAGCAGGTCCTCCTTCTATGTGTAGACGAGCTCCTCCATGGAAAGTGTGCTTACAGTTAAATAATACAGCAATAATAACATAAAAAATAAAACTGTCTATAATCCTTTGAAAAGAATTAAATAGTATGATATAAAACATAAAATCACTTTACGCTTTGCCATATTTGATCTTTTTATGTTTTGTGCTCTCCTTGATTGTTACATCAATTCTACAAAGACAAATTCCTCACCACATTAGTGCATCGGGCAAATAAAGAGAATTCTGGGAATTCTGGGAGACGCTTCAACAACTTCATCAGTGTAATGGATTATGTAACCTGCAGCTCATCAGCCTGTGGTTAGGGGAAAAGAAGAGACGTCAGGGGAATAAATAAAATAAAACTCAGTGCAAAAAGGAGAAACCTGAGACGAGAACTGACACCAGAGAGCAAAGTCAAGGAATTTAACACAAAATGACTTCAGCTGTGTGTGTTTATATAATGGCATTTCACCTGAACAGACATCACAATCAGGAAATACGATGAGCTGAATCAAATTTAGGATCTGAGTGGACAGTCACAGCATTGTCTGGGATTAGTGACACGACTTGACACAAAGAACTTTCACGTGTTTGATATCAACATGCTGAGGTTTATCTAAACACACTGATATTAAACATCAGGTCTTTGTTAATGATCACTTAAAGACACTTGTGTTCAAATCCTCACTAAGCATTCATTACAAAGAAATAAAAACACACGACTGAGCGCACACCTCTGTATTGTGTCGTTAGATTTGTAAAAGTCTTACTAAGATAACCAAACACTTTCTGAGCCATTGTGCTCTACAACAACCAGCAGCCATTTGACAAATGAAAGAGAGAGAAAGCCTGAAGAATGTGTGATGTGTCAATCAATAGAAATAAAAGAGTACTTACACAACATTTACCTGACAATTGATAAGAAGAATAAAAGGCTGAGAGAAACGGCAGGGCTGAAAAGTCAAGAAGTTCAGCACAAGTGGAGAAACCCGAGAGGAGAACTTGACACGAGAGAGTAAAGGAAAGTGAAGTGTGAGAGCAGCCATGATGTCTGGAATGGCATTTCATTATAATACACGTCAGTATGTAATAATCAGGAAATAAGATCACTGAATCAAATTTATTAATGGCCAAAATGAGTACACTCCATGGAAAGCATTGCTTGAGATTAATAAACTACAAATAAGAATTCATCTAGAGCATGAAGATACTAACTTCATAGCATCGTTATGATGATAAATCCTAATATTGGGTATTCAGTCATTTTAGTTAATTAGGTGCTTTATCTTTTCTTTGATTTTCTTTTTGTCTTTGCTCCTTTTTCTAACCCCATCTTTCAAATAAACAGTCATGTCGACTCCGACTCTGTCCTGGCAGCACTGGGCCGTAACCCACCGTGAGCGGCTGGGATGTCACATCATTATCACAAACCAACTCAGCGACATGTCAGGCGATTTACAGACACAATCGGAGAGAGCAGACTAAACGTCACAGCCGTGCTTAGCAGTCCTGTGTGTTTATTATGGGGCTGATTATCAGACATTTTAATAATTAAACTCAATTTATATAAAGTATATTGATGTGCAGTAAGAAACACAAGTAGAATACACAGATAACAGTATGAGAAACAAAAGTACTAATTATTAAAACAATAAAATACAAAACAAATACATATAAATTGTAAGCACTGAATATTACTGTGCACTGTCATCAAGATTTAAAACTTACATTAAATTAATGACTGAAGAAGAAGGGCTAAATATTTTAAAACTCAATATTATTTTAAGGGCTTTTCTGAACCAGGGGTATAAAAAGCGTAAAGAATTGGATTAACTCCAAAGCTCACCTCACTCACCGCTACTAAGAAGTTCCTTACATCTCGCATAGTAAATGAACTGTCAGTATTACAAATATCAAACAAATTGAAAGGTAACCAGCGGACCATAAAGACGCCCACCACCAGTCCGAGGGTCTTCAGATGCTTTAGGTGTGTTTGAATTGCTGCTCTCCATTTAATGGCCTTAGAATGCCTTGTGGCAACTAGAAATATTCTTGTATATGCACATATCATTACTGAATATGGGATAATAAAAATAAACATTATAATAACAACAGTTACACAGTCATATCCATATAGTACACACATTTGTTCACATATCCCTGTTATACAACGTAATTAAAATATACAAGAGTGAATGTGTATATAAATGAATACCGCCACACCACCACAATGCTGATCTTTGTGATATTCAGAGTTATTTTTGAGCTGTAAAAGAATGAATTGCAAACAGCAATGTAACGATCAATTGATATTAACATCAAATGAGTAACAATGACTAACAATAGCCACATTAAAGAAATTTGCAAGTATCGCATACATATAACAGTAAATCACCCCAAAATACCAGAAGGTTTCAATCTGAATAATCATAGAAAAGGGCAACACAAACAAACCCACCAAGAAATCGGCCGCTGCAAGTGAAAGGAGCAGAAAATTAGTTGGCGTGTGGAGCTGCAAGAAATGAGAGATAGTGACTGAAATCAAAAGCACCCAGAAAATGTAAAGACATACATAGATTTCTGTTTCATAAATGAATTTAGGGACAAGATACATTACTATTAGGAAAGCAGTAACCAATCTTTGGCTTCTTAAATTTCATTTTATTTCCCTCAGCAGTTCCACGTTTACCCACAGACACGCTAAGACTGCTGTACCTGACTGCAGGCGTCTGCAGGTGATATTTATACCGTCTCTAGACGGATTACAGCAGCATCTCTGCCATCACATTATTGTCAAACATCCTTTTTCACTCCTAATAAACCCCGGGGGGACTCTTTAATCATCTTTGTGTAATTTTAAACAAATAATTGGCATGTAGCATCCTCAGTGCGGCCCAAGCTGCTGTTATTTGTGATCTTCAGCACTGCTGTTAGTTTTTACAGCCTGACCTGTGATGCCCAGTGATAGGCCTGCTGTGATTTGTATATTCAGTTTATATTCAGCACATATTGGCTGCCTCAACTTTACTCATTTCTTCTTTATGGCCATCAGCTCGTGTTTAATAAAAGTAACAGGACACAGCAGGTGTAATGATAAGCGTGCATTGCCTGTCTGTGAACTGAAGTCATTTTACAGTCTGTGCTCACTGTAACTCAAACGTGGGGCAGCATTTCAATGTCAACACCCAGCCAGCTCTCTTAACCTGAACTCCATTTCTGTGTACGTCTCTCTGTGAGCTAAGAGCAGCCATTGACCACTGGCAGCTCCTGTGGATGTGCTCAGACAGACACAGTTTTCAAAGGCCGTGTCCAGCCTCAAACATTCAAGCTTGAAGGAATACTTAGGACTTGCTGTTCACAAGGCCTGCTTTCTCTTCAGAGTTTGGTTGTGTCAGCCACTTTATGAAGTTGCTAATTATTTTAAGGTTTGTTTAAAAGATTTAGAGCTATTTTTAATTAAATTCCAGATATCTGTTAATGAATTACAAACATATTTCAGTCGGTTCTTCTTTTTTGAATCATATTTTTAAAGGACTAACAGATATTTTAAATAAATCACAATTATCTTTTTACCATTTTCATTTTATTCAAATAAAGATAAATTATGGAAGTGAAGGATCCACTCCATAGCTGAAATGCTGCTATTGAAGTATTACAAATCAAATTTGGGCGACCAATTTATCGTTTAGTTGTTCACTTGTTAAAACCAGCTTGATATAAAGCTAATTGTCTACAAGTCTACAAAAGGTGAAATAATTCTGAAACTCTCATTTGCTTTGTTATCTTAGATATCAAAGTCAACGACACAGGTCTATAAATGGAGAGGTTTGATTGGTTCTTCTTAGGTTTTAATAAAGGAATGACAACCACTGCCTTCCATGATTAAGGGAGTTTCTCTTTCACCCATATTTTATTTAATAATTCCAAAATTAGCATAAGACTCTACTACATGACTGAACATATTGTATCATATACCATCCTCCACTGGTGACATCTGACCTGCACTCTTCATTCCTGATGTAAGTTCTAACAATTTAAATTCAATTTCCACACCAGAACTGGAACTTTTAATCTCTCATTGTTCTGATGATTACTCTCCAGAATTGCTTTTCTAAGATATTTTTCTTCTTTACTTGAAATGTACTGAGTTATGCAACCTAACATAGGACAGATAGGCATTACCCACTTTGCTATGCTAAAAAGCAAACTGCCAGTTCAGTTCTCCTCGCAGGACCTCTGCAACCTCTGGGCCTGATCTTATAAAATGATCAATTACAGACAAAGTGACACCCAGAGATGTCTCCTCTATGCATCTAAACACTTATTATTGAATAAAGAGTTTTAACTTGATGATTGGTAACACTGATCGACAAAACTTTGCGGCAATTGTCAAACTAAATGATGGACTTACGTACACCTAAGAAACCAAAGGCAAAACATCTACTCCTTGCTTTCAAAACCCTTACAAACACCAGATCTATGCTCTGTCTACCTGCTCTGTGCTCTCGGCCTGGCCGTAACATCTGTGCCATAGCAGAGACCCCGTTGTCTAGGGTGTGCCTACAGTCAAGGCAGGAGTGATTCATTTTATTCCAAACGGTGACCTGGTGCTGAACTAGAAGAGTGGAGGCCTTGTCTGTAGTGGAGTTAGACGAGGGGGCCACAAGTCAAAACCTTGTTAAAGTAAATCAAGTAGAGCAAGTAAGAGAAAGAGAGACCTTAAGTAAAAGTCACATGTTTGTCAGAAAGAACAAAGAAAGCATCATCCACATCAAACCATAAGTATACCTACTTTGATTTTGAGAACTATTCATTGTAACTTAGTAGTTAGGATAACGCCGGCTAATGTATTACGGTATTTTTATCACTGAAACTAAAAAGTAATAACCTTTGTGAAGGTTAGCTATTTATCTATTATACATTTCTCTTCCTGAAGCCAGTAGGACAGTTCAGAGTAGCATTTCACACACAAACACTAAATGAACTAAAGAGGATAGGCATCTTGACCACATGAATTGAAAGATCAGAATTCATAAGTTATGTATTTTTGTATCGGAAAAAAGCAGTTTATCCAAGCTAGAATAAAGGATGTTTTCTGTTGTTTGTCATTGTCCTTCATTAATATATCTATATATATTTATATCTATATATATTTACATATATCCATCACCTATTATCCTTATTTTATAAATAAATTGTATTTTTTTTTTATTGCAGCAAGCATATTTGGGTTATTTTTTAAAAAATTGTCTATCACCACATCTAAACTACGACTGAGAAAGTGAAACTTCTTTATTTTTAGACTTCTGCTGATTTATAAACTTTGTTCTTAAATGGGGCAGATCTCGGGTGCCCCAGACCACAGGGTAAGCGCCCCCTGCTGGCCTCAGCAACACCTCTTCCAGCAGCAACCCAAGCTCTTCCTAGGTGGTCTCCCATCCAAGTACTGGCCAGGCCTGAACACGCTTAGCTTCAGACAAGTAAGTTTTACACATTTTTACTGAAGCCATTCACTATTTGACATTTAATGAATAACTTTAAAGAACTTCTTTATTAACACTCCCCCCCCCCCACCACACACACACACACACACACAATACTAAAAGAAGGAATACATAAAAGAGTTCATCAGTGAAATCCGTGTAAACTGTGAGTGGTAATGTTTTGTGATATGCCCTCAGGAAAGTATCATATTCCGTTTTTGAAATATTAATGTTATCCACAAAGTCTAAGAGCCATGGTGATAAGTGTTCAGCACACATGGAGTAGTTATAATCGTTACTGTGAGAGATGTGGAATGTTCTCCTGCCCACCCTGAACCTTGTACTGTCCAAAACAGAAGATTCACAGGGCCCACTCTTTGAATGGTAGCCTACCCTGTTCAAAAGTGAGACCCGATATTTGGCCTTAACATTTGTAATCATGTGCATGGCATCTCATATTACCTTCGGAATGGATAAGAGGGCACCTTGATGTTTGTACTGAGTGTTTGATATTTACACATGCGCTTCATTCAGAAAAGCTTTCAGACAAATGAACTACGATACAATGCAGAAGTCATATTGTTGCCTTATTCCATTGCAAAACCTTGAATCGGAGTCGCATTACTAAGCATATTGGGTACAGGTACCCGCTGAAAAGGGCAAAGGACACTGAAGAGGGATGAAGGTGGGCAGCTTGTTCCACCAGCGAGTCCAGTATCAGTTATAATTCATCTGAAATGCCACAGTTGTTTAAATTCGATTGACCAACCAGAGAAGACAGCCTGTGAGCGTGCATGTAGACACTACTTCAAAGTTAGGCACAGGTCTGCTGATATGTGCGGCATTTCCAATGTTATGAAAAAACAGCACTTAGTAAAGTAACTAAAAACAGCAGGAAATGTTCAGGATTTGACATTATGTGTTGGCACTGAACAAGTCACGTTTTAGAAGGGTGGTGAAATATATTAAAGCCTCAGATGTAGAATTCATGCAGACACTCCTCTGGTCATCTGACGATAATCGCATTGCATTATTAAACCCTTAACCGCCCTCTGCCGGATATATCCGGCATCGTTGTTTTATTGCTAACGCCATACTGCCGGAATTATCCGGCACATTTGCCTATGGTTATATGAATGCCTGGCGCGTAGTATAACTGACGGTTTGGCGTGGGTATTATTACTACATTGTATTTCGACAACTCTGTGGTTGTTTTGGCCGGTTATGTGACGTGATTCGGAAGTGACAGCTGTGAATATGGAGAAAAGTAAACTGACTTCAAGTGAGGCTTTGCAGGCGATTTTGGACAATTTTGATCATGATTGTAGCAGTTCTGAAGAAGATTTTAGCGACAATGATGAGCAGCAACGTGCGCTGCATGATACTGTGAATGAAGACGCATCGGATGACAGCGATGAGTAGGTGTATCCCCAGCATCTCAACTGGACTGCTGCCCGAGGTGAACTACCTTTTCTGCATCCGTTTGAGGCAACGTGTGGCTTTACTGTTGATGTAAACAATTACACTGCTGAGCAGTTTTATGAGCTGTTTGTGTCACCTGATTTGATCAGACATTTTGTTCATCAGACAAATCTGTATGCAGCACAGTTTATTGAGAAAAATCCCAATTTACCTCCACATTCCCGTGTTCGTGCTTGGGTAGACACTGATGAAAACGAAATGAAAAAATTCATTGGGATTTTGATGTTGATGGGAATAATCAGAAAACCAGATATTGAGATGTACTGGTCTACAGATCCTATGTATGCAACACATATTTTTGCAGCTATCATGAAACGTAACCGATTCTCTTTGCTGCTGAAATTCTTTCATTTGAATTACAACAGAAATGAGCCAGATAAGAAAGATCCAAGCTATTGTTCAAGCTATGTCCTTTAATTGACCATTTATTTGAAACATTTCAGTTGCCCTACATGCTAGGACCGTCAGTTGCAGTTGATGAAAGTTTATTGTTGTGGAAGGGCCGCTTACAGTTTCGACAGTATCTACCATTGAAAAGGGCACGGTTTGGTATCAAGATGTTTTGCTTAGCTGAGAATTCAGGTTACATTTATAGATTTCGTGTATACACTGGAAAAGAGGATCCTATGAGTAGTATTTCAGCAGTGTTGCCAGATGAATGTAAGGACTTTGGACTTTCAGAGAAAATTGTTGTGTACCTTGCCCTAACACTATTGGACAATGGGTACACCATTTGGATGGATAACTGGTACTCCAGTTGTATGTGTTTGCCCATTTCTAGAACTTGCACAACATTTAGTGGTCAATACTGCTTGAATAAATGTAAAAAAGTAAAAAAAACGAAAATTGTTCAGATTTCGCCTGGCGTGGGGAATATTTAGGGAGTTGGCGGTTAAAGGGTTAAAACACACATGTTCCATCATAAACATCTCTAACAACCAAAATGTTTACTGTAGGCAACCGCCCCCCCCACCCTCCTCTCTCCTAGGACATGAAGTGGAAGTGGAAGATGTGAGAATCAGCTTCAGCAACTCAGACAACAGAAAGCTCCCCGGCTAAAAGAGACCACCGCAGCACCACCTGACACCAACCAAACTCGACTCAACTTGCCAACATCAATGCTGCACCAGGTGAGTTTTACCTTCACTCCTTTTACCTCCGTCTACTATTCATAACAGCTTTGACCCTCTCTGCTCTCCCAATTTGCCAGCAGACTTTGGTGATGTACTTGTTACTGTGGATTCAGTTGTACACCACGTCAGTATTTCATGCCCTAAATATAGAGAAAAGCCAAGCAAAAGGACACCTTTTATTGGCTAACTAAAAAGATTACAATATGCAAGCTTTCGAGGCAACTCAGGCCCCTTCTTCAGGCAAGATAATTACAAGTTTCAGTGCTTGCTAATATTCTAAACAATCAGTCCAATTGTAGTGCTTATCTTAATAAAGTTAATACTGTAACCAGTAAGGTCGAAAATTTGAATGCTAAGGTCAGAGCTTCACCTGACATAGTGGGCCCTGAAAAAACTGTTAAGAAATCCTCCAAAACTAAAATACCATGGAAGACCCAAAGAGCACCTGATTTAAAGAGAACATACCAGAGAGCTGAGCGTAAATAGAGAAAAACTAAACTGGTAGTTCACTATGAAACAGGGAATGCACAAACAACTGAGTATAACAAAATGGTCCTATTTCTCTAAAATGATAAATGATAATACTGGAAATCCAAGAGTCTTATTCACAACTATTGCTTTTAAACTGAGCTCACTCAATTTAATGTTTCCTAAAAACGTCTGAGGCTTCTGCTCTATTATTTAATAGACTGAGCAGCACCTGGCAAGAACAGGAGTTTTATTAAACAGCCAGCGTGGGGTCAGAAGAAGAAGGCTGTGTTTTACTAACATGCTGGAATTCTATGAGGAAGCAAAAAAAAGGATCTGATCAAAGTGGAGCAGATGATATTATTGATGTGGACTTTCAGAAAGCATTTCATGAGGTGCCACATGAGAGGGTGGGCATCAAACTAAAAGAAGTGGGAGATCAGGGTGATGTTTTTAGATGAGTACAGAATTGGCTCAGACACAGAAAGCAGAGGGTGATGGTGCGAGGAACCTCATCAGAACTGGCCGATGTTAAGAGTGGTGACCAGCAGGGGGCAGTGCTAGGGCCGCTACTATTATTAATATATATAAATGATTTAGATAGGAATATAAGGAACAATCTGGTTAAATTTGCAGATTATACCAAGATAGGTGGATTAGCAGATAATTTGGAATCTGTTATATCATTACAGAAGGACTTGGACAGCAGACAGGCTTGGGCAGATTTGTGGTAGATGAAATTTAATGTCAGTAAATGTAAAGAATTACACATAGGAAGTAAAATGTGAGGTCTGAATACACAATGGGGGGGGGGGTAAACGTTAACATTATTCAAAGTTATTGTCTGTTTTTACCTGCATTTTTATTACTCTTTAATTTAATATTGTTTTTTGTATCAGTATGCTGGAGTAGGTGAATTTCCCCTTGGGATTAATAAAGTATCTATCTATCTATCTATCTATCTATCTATCTATCTATCTGCAATGGGAGGTCGGAAAATTGAGAGTACACCTTATGAGAAGGATTTAGAAGTCATAGTGGACTCTAAGCTATCGACTTCCCGACAGTGTTCAGAAGCCATTAAGAAGGCTACCAGAATGTCAGGTTATATAGCACCTTGATGTGTGGAGTACAAGTCACAGGAGGTTCTGCTCAAGCTTTATAACACACTGGTGAGGCCTCATCTGGAGTACTGTGTGCAGTTTTGGTCTCCATAAAGACATAGCAGTGCTAGAAAAGGTCCAGAGAAGAGCGACTAGGCTGATTCAGGGCTACAGGGGATGAATTATGAAGAAAGATTGAAAGAGCTGAGCCTTTACAGTTTAAGAAAAAGAAGATTAAGAGGTGACATGATTGAAGTGTTTAAATTATGAAGGGAATTAGTACAGTGGATCGAGACTGTTATTTTAAAATGAGTTCATCAAGAACACGGGGACACAGTTGGAAAACCGTGAAGGGGAAATTTTTCACAAACATTAGGAAATTTTTCTTTACACAAAGAACAATAGACACTTGGAATAAGCTACCAAGTAGTGTGGTAGACAGTAAGACTTTAGGGACTTTCAAAACTCGACTTGATGTTGAAATAAGTGGAAAAGACTAGTGAGCTTTGTTGGGCTGAATGGCCTGTTCCCATCTAGATTGTTCTAATGTTCTAAATACTCTAAACATTTTCATAAGTGCTGGAATACATGTAAACATAAAATATTTGCAGTATGTGTAATATTAAAATCTGAAAAAAAGCCATGAAATCATTTTATTAGAAGTAAGGTGTTCAATAGATTATCCCAAACTAAAGTACAAATATGCAAAAAAAATGCAGATTATATTACATCTTTATATTGTGATGCACTAGTCACTATTTTGCACCCCAAAACATGAGGCTGAGTCTCAGTACTTTAGCAAAACCAGCTTTATTCCACTTAAAACAGTAACAGCACTGTTATTTATTGCAGCGGGATCCACCGCTCTCCTGTACACAGACACAGCAAATGGGCCTAGTCAAGGTCAGGTCAGTGGCCAAGTTATACTCTTCCCTGCATTAATAACGTCCCTTGCATCACCCATTGTCGGCAGGCACATATAGCATGATCTCGATTGGCTCGGAATTGTTTCTGTGGCATTATGCTGCTGCGCTACGAACCAGCGTTTGCCTTAGCAACTCACAAGCAGCCCTTCACAAATGTAGCAATCACTCTTTGGCATGTTGTCCCATTGGGGGGTCTCTAAGAGTTCAGAAACCTCACATTGCCCCCTTGGCTTTGTCAACACCGTCTTGGCCATGCAGGAGAGAACGTTAGCATTAGTGTGTGCAGCCCCGGGATGGTGGTGAACATCACAAGTGAAAGGCTGCAAGCTAATAGACTACTGAGTGAGCCAGGCATTCATATCCTTCTGTTTGTACAGCCACTGAAGCGGGGCATGGTTAGTCACCGGGGTAAACCACCGTCCCCAGAGGTAGTAACAGAGGGCCACCACTGCCCACTTAATACTAGAATCCCTAAAGCCGACAATAAACTCGTAATCCCGGCCCACCTTAAATTCCTTTGCACCTCTACCATCAGCGTCTTTTATGTTGTAAATGTGTCGATCAGCACAAGCAGCAAGCAGACTGCTGTCCCATCCCCCTTCACCAATGGAGCTCAAGCCTAGTGATGTGCCGGGAGTTGTGGAGGGTAAATAATATATCGGTATTTGAAACACATGCATTCCATGTGTGTTCCATGTCTACAACAATCTATGTAAGTGTAGGATGACAGGAAAAATGAAAATTGCAAGAAATGTTGAACACATACCTAACACACAAACTTTTTTCATGTTTTAGTACGAACGACAAAATTTTTAAATGAAGTGTATAATGTGTGAAGACTGAAGTCCAAATATCAAATAAACACTTCAGAAAAGGTACAAATATAACAGAACAAGTGCACTTTTATTCAAGAATATAACCAAAGAAAAAGAAATCGGGTTCGTGATGCAGCGGTAAGAACTGGTGACTGATAATCAAAAGTTTGTGGGTTCAATCCTGGCCGCTTCCAAAGATTAACTTTTTGAGTGGTGAGCTGCTCTTATTGTTACTATTCTACAATAAAAACATACATACGATTTTAGTCTGTAAAAGCCGCTGTAAATTTATGGTGTTTGTAAAGATTAGCTTTTTTTTTTTTATTCCATTTTATTCACCCAGTCACGTTCACGCTCCCCCCGATCTGACACTGCTGTTTTCAAATAAAGACGTCCTATAACAGAGGTGAACTCAGCTGAGGATGAGCAAGGCATGCCGAGCTCACCAAGGTATCATGCAAAGTTTTGTTTGTGATTGTTTTCTGATGGTCTTTCTATATAAAAAAAAGTATACCATATTGATGCCCTCGTGTAAGACGTGCACCCTAATTTTTACAAAGAAAATTGTGAAAAAAAATTTGCCCCGTGTACGACGTGCATTGTGATTGTATAGGAAGCGTTTAAGGCATGTTTTCCGCTAAATGCACTTCCGAGCAAACAAGCTAGAGAAAGAGCACGGGCGCGAGAGCAAACGAGCGAGCGTGCACAAGCGAACGAGCGAGAGAGAGAGAGCGCACAAGCAAATGAGCTAGAGAGAGAGAGCGCATGCGTGAGAGAGCAAATGAGCAAGAGAGCGCATGCAAGAGAGCAAATGAGCGAGAGAGAGAGAACGCGTGCGCAAGCAGAAAAAGTAAACATTACAGAAAAAAATTTCCTTATGTATGATGTGCACCTGATTTTCTAATGCTAATTTTTGGGAAAAAAATTGTGCATGGTACACGCGTAAATACGGTATGTTACTTATATAAACGCCACATCGAATGTTGTTTTCCTATTTACCTTGATTTATTTACAGCGTTAAGTCTCATTTGTGTTTGATAGACATGGGCATGCTGACAAAGTATATGTGTAATGACACTAAAAGTGTGGCGGCAGGTTCTGCCTGCAGCTATAGACACTTCGGTACACGAGCGACTCTCCACGCTAGTGTTTAGATCTGATGGTGTATGTGCCCAAAAAAAAGAAGTCTGACTGCATTCTTGTACCATTGCTTGCGAACTGAAGTGTCAGCATACACTTTTCGTGGCATTACACATGTGACTTTATGCTGTAGAAAGATAAGTAAATAAATCAAGGTAAATAGGTAAATAATATTCGATCTGACTTTTATATACAAAGTACAGCGACTGCGATGTAATATTTACCCTCTACAACTCCAGGCAACTCACACGCAGGTAAACAGACTTGAGCTGAGAGAACTTTGTGCCCTTTTTATGGCAGTGGGGTGATGGGATAGCAGGCTGCGTGCTGCTTGTGCTGATCGACACATTTACAAGACAAAAGACGCTGACGGACAGGTGCGAAGGAATTTAATATTATTAAATTACGAGTTTTTTCATAGACCTTAGTAATACTAGTGTTAAGGGTTCTAAACAATCTCTTATTAATAAGTGACTCTGGGGTCCTGCTGTCTTATTGCTGTTAGGTCAGCATTTGATACAGTTGACCATGATGGCTTGACAGCCGTGTCGGCTCTCTGTCGATTGATAATTGGGCTTCAGTTTTAACACATATATTCTTGAATCAAAGCACAGTTGTTTTGTTATGCCTTTTGTGTTTATTTAATATTTAGACTTCAGTCTTCACACATTATACACTTCACTTCAGCATTTTGTCAATTATTAGTATAACATGAAAAAAGTTTCTGTTTTAGTTATGTTTTCAACATTTCTTGTCTCACATTTCCTTTCCTCCTACATTTACCCAGATCATTGTAGACACGGAAGACTGATGAAATGCTTGTATTCTAATTTACAATATACAGTGATCCCTCGCTATATCGCGCTTCGCCTTTCGCGGCTTCACTCCATCACGGATTTTATATGTAAGCATATTTAAATATATATCGCGGATTTTTCGCTGCTTCGCGGGTTTCTGCGGACAATGGGTCTTTTAATTTCTGGTACATGCTTCCTCAGTTGGTTTGCCCAGTTGATTTCATACAAGGGACGCTATTGGCAGATGGCTGATAAGCTACCCAACTTACTTTCTCTCTCTCTCTCTCTTGCGCTGACGTAGGGGGGTGTTAGCAGGGGGGCTGTTCGCACACCTAGACGATAGGGACGTTGCTACCTTCTGTGTGCAGCTGCTTCCTGAAGGACATGCTGCACGGTGCTTCGCATACTTAAAAGCTCAAAGGGCACGTATTGATTTTTGACTTTGTTTTTCTCTCTCTCTCTCTCCCTGCTCCTGACGGAGGGGGTGTGAGCTGCTGCCTTCAACAGCTTTGTACCGGCGGTGCTTTGCATACTTAAAAGCCAAACAGCCCTATTGATTTGTTTTTTTGACTGCTTGCTTTGTTCTCTCTCTCTCTCCTGACGCACACTCCTTTGAAAAGGAAGATATGTTTGCATTCTTTTAATTGTGAGACAGAACTGTCATCTCTGTCTTGTCATGGAGCACAGTTTAAACTTTTGAAAAAGAGACAAATATTTGTTTGCAGTGTTTGAATAACGTTCCTGTCTCTCTACAACCTCCTGTGTTTGTGCGCAAATCTGTGACCCAAGCATGACAATATAAAAATAACCATATAAACATATGGTTTCTACTTCGCGGATTTTCTTATTTCGCGGGTGGCTTTGGAACGCAACCCCCGCGATGGAGGAGGGATTACTGTATTATTTACCCTCTACAATTCCAGGCACCTCACACCATTATAAACAAGACTTGAACTGGGACAACTTCAGCTGTGTTGGTGGGAGATGTGATAGCAGGCTGACGGCTGCTTGTGCTGATCGACACATTTACCAAACAAAGACGCTGATGAGGAGGTGTGTATGAATTTAAGGTGGCCCAGCATTATGACTTTTTTTGTAAACTTCAGGGATTCTAGTGTTTAAAAAGCTAAGGCAAAAAGATCGGCTTTAAGGTGGGATTTAAAAGTGCCCAAAGTTGGTGCTATCAAGGTGAAAAATTGTCACCAGAGGGCTTTTTACCTGAAATGAAGGCTATTAGGAGTCTCAGGATAGGCAAACAGAGTCTATAGTTTTATTGTAATAAAATAACAATAATAATAACATGGACTCAACCCAATATGGCCAAATTGAGCTGAGTCCTGAACAGTTCAGAACTCAAAACTTATATAGTCATTTCTTATCACTCGGACCTTGTTCAATTAGCTCATTCTGCACCTGTCCTTACTGTCCATTGTTCATCTCTAGTTTCTGTTTTGCTTATTTTTGATTGGTCTTCGGTCGGTCAGATGTTCCCATCTTCCATTCTTGGGCATTCTTTTATCATTTCCTTTCCCTTGGCCTTCAAGCTATTTTTTATTTAGTGGCTGAAGCTAAGCTTTAATTAAAAAGAAATATAGCATGTACCTTTATTTAATTCTTTGCGTGGCAGGCCTGACTTGCATTATTTTCTGCACTAAGGTTAATGCTTATATATTTGTCTATATTTATTTATACTAGTACATGAATACACTAATTTTATTTTTCATGTGTTACATCATCTTGACCTTGTTAGTAGCAATGCTTTTTGCTGTTTCAGCTGATTCACTATTCCAGCTGGCTTCTCATGTGCCTACTAGGACCATTTTTCTATATTATGTCATTGGTATCACTCCTCAGCTTCCTAACTTTTTGAACAACAGGTGTACATGCTCCCTCTTCTTCTGTCGTCGATAGTTTCTATGCGCCATTCTCTTTCTATTCTGTCCTTCCTTTCTCAAATTTGTAATTCTGCTTCAAGCTTAAAAATAATGCAATATGGCTAATGTTTTTTATTTAACTATTTGCTTGACATTCTAATTTATGCTAAATCTAATGCTTCAGAAGCTGTTAATTACTTTTATGGCTATTTATGCTAATATGCTATTTATGCTAATATTTAAATTTTTTTCTCTTCCATAGTGCTGAACGAATATAAAAACGCTGGACTATT
>NC_041396.2:315706139-315816819 GCF_900747795.2 Erpetoichthys calabaricus | reverse complement strand
CCAAAGCTTAAGGGCTGCTACTGTAAAAGCATGGTTCCCTCTAAGCTTAAGTGTAGATCTTTGTGCAACCAATATCTCCTGGTCAGAGGACCTCAGTGATTGTGAAGGAGAGTAAGGGTGTAGGTTTAAGATAAGCAGGGTATAATATAAGAGGGGGCTAAACCATTTAGAGAATTAATAATAAACAGTACAATTTTAAACTCAACTCTGTAATGAACAGGAAGCCAGTGTAGAGACGCTAAGACAGGTGTGACGCCATTCTGTTTTCGTATGCCTGTTAGATGCCTGGCAGCAACGTTCTGGATGAGCTGAAGACGAGACGAGGGATGACTGAATAACTCCAACGTATAATGAGTTGCAATAGTCAAGCCGAGAAGAGATAAACACGTGAATCAGTGTTTCAAAATCATGTACAGAAGGAACGGACTTCACCTTAGCCAATACCCTGAGCTGACAGAAACAGACTTTAAGAACGGGCTTTGTATGTTTATCAGATTTGAGGGCGTTATCAAACATCACATCAAGATATTTTGAGAAGGGTTTACAGGTCGGTGGTCAAGGGGCCGAGATTAATTTCAGAAGGTACAAAACACACTTTCTCTGTTTTTTTTGTCATTTAGACTAAGAACATTTAGTGACATAGTAAAGAATTTAATATCTCCCAGACATTCCAATATACATATAACAGAATTTGTTTTGATTTGTTTCAGTGGAAGATATATCTGTGTATCATCTGCATGGCAATGTCAAGAAATATTGTGCTTTTTAAAAATGGATCCTAAGGGCAATATGTACAGTGAAAAAAGAAAAATAGTCCCCTGAATGGATCCTTGAGGGACCCCACAGGTGATGGGGGCTGAGGAGGAAGAGAAATTGCCCATGCTGATTGAAAAGCTTCGGCCTGTGAGATGAGACCTGAACCATTTCAAAGCAGTTACCAACATACTGCTCAAGATGGGCGATGAGGATGTCATGGTCAGCTGTATCAAATGCTGCAGTTAGACCTAACAATAGAAGATCATTTAGAACCCTTAAAAGTGCAGACTCCATGCTGTGGTGTGTCTTAAAACAGCACTGAAATAGTTCAGAAATGCCATCTTCATTTCAAAAAGTTAGCAGGTGAAGAAAGACAGTGTTTCTTGTTGCTTATCCCACATGCATTCTGTCATACGTCTCATGTATTTTCACTGTCTTGTGTGGTGGGCCTTGGCTACCTGATACGCTTTCACACTTTGTTCAAAGAAATTCTGCAATTCTCACTAAAACTAGCAGGCCCACTTTTGAATTACAGAGCAATGCCGACCCTGCTGGCTCCTTGTTGCAGGTACTGAAAGTCAATCCTGTCCCGTAAGTTCCAGTCCTGTGACAGTGATGACCTGCTGTGGCCCCTAATGACGTGGGGGACTTTTTAGAGGGTCAGCATCCTCTCAGACTTAGGAGAAGAACATCAACATGTAATGTGTCATGTCAGGGTGACCAAAGGGCTTTAAGGAGGTGATGGATTCAGAAAATCAGCCAGCATAATCAGCTCATCAGTTTAAAAATAATAAAATATTATTTTGTATTTGTTTTTTATCCTTTAAGGTTATTTTTTAAGTTTATGTACAATACATGTTGTCTCCCACTTCATACATTTTTAAAGCAGGGGTCCTTTTTTTCAAATAACACACACTCAGTTTTCTTATTAGCACTGCTGAACAATTTTCAAGCTCCAGCATTATACATTTCATTATTTTTAAAACAAAAAGAAATCTGTCTAATATTACATTATCTGTGCATATAACTTCAAACTCTATTGCATATATGATTTAAAATGCTTGAAACAAATAAGCCTAAAAAGCAACAGAAGATCTAAAAGAATAAATTTTTAAATTTCAAGCACAAGAAAGGCTTCTACACCAAGGAGTTTGCTGGCCGAAATTAGCACTCGACATACGAGACCCCAGAGTGTGGCACCTTCTGCTTGTGACAGGTGGGCTCTGGAGGACCTCCAAAGGCACTAAAGGTGATAAGAAAAGCCAAAGACTCCAAACCCAGAGAGTCGTGTCAATTAGAGGTGACGGTGGAGCCGTTTAAAGGTGTCAGCCAGGCGCTCATTAGCCGCTTCCAGCTCCTGCTGCTCTGGGCCTGAGGGTTTGAGTCTCTCAGGCTGCAGGCTTCATGTCACAACAACTCATCCTCAGTGAGCCTCTTTAATATCACAAATACAGTCTCTTTGTTTTTAAATATTTGATTAATGTATTTCTTTGTTCATTGTGTATATTCTTTACTCTTTTTGTAAATAAATAAAAACACACACATAAACACATGAGTCTCTGTCCATCAGCAACATTAAATAAGTTAAAATCAAGAGGGGCATCTTGTTATTATTTAAATAAATCCATAAATAAATACAGGGAGGGCCGTCTATTGACCAAAGTGTCCAGTTCTGCTCCCTGCAGAGACCCTCTGTGTAACCTCAAGGGTCTCACTTGGCCTGTCTAGATGGCTAAACAAATGTCAAAGGTGTTTTTTCAGTCATTTTAGGATCAACTGTCAGTTAAAGAAAAAAAAAATCAAATCCCTAATTTACTTTCATTTGTTCCACTTTGAATGTTCAGGTTTGTATTTTGCTCAGTGACAAATCTTTTAAATTCTACTTGTCTTTATATACAAATCTCTCTTTTACACGTTGACCAGATTTTACAGTTTTGTGAATCTCTGAAATTAATCTTTTATGGATCTGTATTGTCAGAATTAAACGAGATAAGTTAGAAAATCATCAGATATTTGGTTTGCAAAAGCAGATTATTTTAAGGAAGAATCAGACTTGAATATTTGACATGTCACCATTAATTTGAATGGGGGGGGGGGGGGGGGGGGGGGTCTTTAATAGATGAGAGGATTAAAAGAAACATTAAACAAAAACAAACTGTATATATATTATATGTTATGCTATCACAGAGAGTGTGGAGCATATAACCAATAAAAAAACAAACGTGAAAATGAACAATGAATATAAAAACGTGCCAGCTACTGTTTTATTTTGCCTTTCTGTAAAGCCTTTGTTTTATTGGCACAGCATCACCTTTCTGTTTTATGTGCTGGACTGATAATTGTAACTATTAAAATCCTGAAATAAAGAATCAGCATTACAGAAAATGGGAAAAAGCAAACAGTTCACTGATAATCATCAGGTAAATTATAAAAGCCAACTTTACACTTTGTGTAAAAGACAACTTAGGCTGGCTGGCTGGCTGGCATCCCGGCTGGGATGGATGGTTCCTTTGTTGACCGGGTGGCCCTTTGAATAGAAGGATGTGACTGGACGGGCATCCCGACCTGCTTGGTGAGCGGCACATGGACAGGGGAGACTGCTGCCCAGGGCTATGTGCTTTCCCAGTACACTGCATGGTGACATCCCTCTGGTGTGTATCCCGTTTGGACACCCGCAGGGCAGCATGGGGGTTGTAATTTTAGTGGGCAGGTCTGTTGGGGTCCTGAGGCGCCACTAGGGGGAGCTGCTGGAGGCAGACTCTCCTATTATGGGCAATCCCAATACTGCTATCAATACTGATATGGACTGATATGGTGATGTGTGAGGAACGAAAGGATGGCAGCCTCATTTGCTGATGGAAATGAAAATGATCAACCGACAGAGGGCTGAATTCAAAGACACCCAGAAAATCAAAGGGAAAAAATGAGGTGGCAGGCAGGCAGGCAGGCAGGCGAGTCCATGTTGCCAACTCCAAATCGTACTCAGTAGTTTGTATGCCCCCCTGAATGCCTGACAACGTCCTAATGAGATGACAGATGGTGTCCTGGGGGATCACTGAGCTCCTGGACAGGCTGAGGCGTCGGACGGACTGAAACATAATGTCCCACCCAGAGGTGTTCTATTGGCTTGAGGTCAGGTGAGTGAGTGTGGGATGGGGTCAGTCAATGGTATCAATTCTTTCATCCTCTCGCCACATGAGGCCGGACATTGTCGTGCACCAGGAGGAACCAGCATAGGGTCAGATGATGGGTCCAAGGATTTCATCCCAATACCTAATGGCAGTCAAGGTGCCGTTGTCTAGCCTGTAGAAGTCTGTGCGTCCCACCATGAATATGCCTTCCCAGACTGACCATCACTGACCCCCCACCAGACCGCTCATGCTGAACGATGTTACAAGCAGCATAACGTTCAACGTGGCTTCTCCAGACCCTTTCACGTCTGTCACATGTGCTCAGGGTGAACCTGCTGTCATCTGTGAAAAGCACAGGGAGCCCGCCAGTTGTGGACCTGCCAATTCTGGTATTCTATGGCAAATGCCAATCGAGCTCCACGGTGCTCAGTAGAGGACGTCGGGCCCTCAGGCCACCCTCATGAGGTTTGTTTCTGATTGTTTGGTCAGAGACATTCACACCAGTGGCCTGCCTGCTGGAGGTCATTTTGTAGGCTCTGGCAGTGCCCATCCTGTTCCTCCAGTGGGTCCTGCTGATGAGTTAAGGACCTTCTACGAGGGGCCCTGTCCAGCTCTCCTAGAGGAACTGCCTGCCTGTCTCCAGGAATCTCCTCCACGTCCTTGAGACTGTGCTAGGAGACACAGCAAACCTTCTGGCAATGACATGTGGTATTGCTGTGCCATCCTGGAGAAGTTGGACTACCTGTGCCAGCTCTGTGAGGTCCAGGTATCACCCACCTCATGCTACCAGTAGTGAGACTGACCGTAGCCAAATGTAAAACGAGTGACAAAACAGATGAGGAGGGAAAAACGTCAGAGGCCTCCCTCCACCTGTTAAACCATTCATTCCTGTTCTTGGGGTCGTCTCATTGTTGCCCCCCCTCTAGTGCACCAAAGCAGCTGAAACTGATGAACAAGCCCCTCTGCTACGTCACTGACCAGATCGATGGCCCAGAAGTTTCTTTGACTTGATGCTCTACTCTCATTCATAAGGGTTCCTTTAATTTTTTTGAGCAGTGTATTAAGGTATTTGTGGTAATAAATCTCTTTATTGGAATCTGAAACTGTGTCTGTGCTATTGTGTCTGAGGTTTGGCCGCTTCATTAAATACATTTGAACGGTGCTGTGGCAGACAGAAACATTTGTAATGGCCAACGTTCAATGGCTAATAAATACGACACATTTTTAGTGGGCCGTGGATCATACAAGTAGTGTGCCATTTTGAGCTTCACGGAGAGCTGCCTTAAACCTGATATACCTGACACTGTGTTAATGCTGGAGGGATTTCATTTTATACCAGCGGACGGAGACCAGTATGATGTGGAATAAAGACAGGATGGGGACTGGTCATCTGTGTGTATGAAGAATGGTGTAAAAGGGAGCGGATTAAAATTGAATCTACAGGTTGTAATTCAGACATTGAAATTCTGGCTGTCGGAATTCGTCCACATTACTTGCCCAGGGAGATAAATTCCATCATCCTTTTTAATGTTTGTGTGTAACATCCATCTTCTAGGTGCCCAGGGACACATCTTCAGTGATGTTCCTGGGGTCATGGGGTGTTTCCACTCTTTCAATATCAGATGCCCTCTTCCAGATGACCCAGCCATAGTTAATCAAGGCCCGACTTGCACCCCAGTAGCAGCCAAAAACACATCAGCCCTCTGGTGGCTTTCTCTGCAGCTTCACTCACGGATTTAATGGCTCTCCTCTCTGCCTCTCCTGTAATGCCCAGTTGAGTGAGGACTTTGCAGAATGAACGTCCTGCAAAACTTCTACAGCCAGCGTCCATTGGCTCACAGAGCATCTTCCCAGCACTTCTCCACCTGTTCCTGGTACTTTGTACGTTTTGTCTTGTTTGCTTCTTTTGTTCGCTCTTCCCAAGGCACTGTGAGTTCCAATGTGATGAGATGTTTTGTCACCTCTGAGATGATGATCATGTCTGGCCAGAGTGATGTCATGACTTCAGCAGTTTGTCCAGGTCAGCATGCAGCTGCCAGTCAGATGCCGTAGAGAGGAGGCCCGTCTTTGTTCTTGTTTGTGGGTAGTGTTTCTCTCCAGCTTTCACAAAGGAGGTCTTCTTTATGGCCTGTTGGTACAGGCAGTGGCTATACTCTTAGCAGCCACCCTGAGCATCTGGTCATGGTGCCAGCGGTAAAGGCCTTCCTCAAGGTCCTTTGGGCAGGTGCTGAGGAGATGTTCTAAGGATCTTCTTCCAGAGCACAGAGGACAGGAAGATGTCTCGCTGTTGCCCCAGATGATTAGGTTTGCTGGACTGGGTAAGGCATCATAGACAGCTTGTAGAAGGAACTGGCCGGATATGATGGAAGTCTTCCCGCATGAAGTTAGCCCAGGTAATCCTGCACTGCAGCACATTCTCCCATCTTGTCCACCTGCGCTCCACTATCCTGCACACCCGCTCTTCCTCAGCACCTGCTCAGACCTCTTCCTGGATAAGATAGTATCTCTTCTTGCTCTGGGCCTTGCCAACCTGCATCTTTGGGAAGTATCCAACATCTTCTCTGCCAACGGTTGTGTTGCGCACCAGCACTTTCTGCCTTTGGCAAGATTCTGCCACCTCCACTGCTTTTTCTGCCCTCAGTTTTCACCCTATCCTCACCTCAATTCTTGCTGTTGAGGTCACTGTGTAGCTGTCCGGTGCCGCTAAGACGGTGGTTTATTTATTTCTATGGTGGAGATTCCAGGGACGCTCCCAGCCTTGCCCCAACCTTCGCGCACTCAAAAACAGAGACAACAAGCCAACAGAAATAAAATAGCAAATAAAGAATGTATTAACACTAATAATGAAACAACGATCCCCTTACAACGATTATACAATAAATGCAACAAATCACAAAGAAAACATACATAGTAAAGTCCAACGGCAACAGATGAGATGTAACAATGAAGGTAAAGAGTCCAGAGATCCGCATGTTGAAATGGAATGTAAAGATAGTCCTATTGGTATACGGTAAACCCTCTGGTCACGAATGTTTCCGAACACGTACAAATCTGGTTACGATCAAAAAGTTCACCAAACGTTTGCTTCTGTTCACAACCACACACTCTGGTGGCGAACAAAAACACTGGCAGCCAGTTTCACTTCCGGTTCGTGCGCACCAATGATTTCCTCACGTGTTCAGTCTCTCCCTCCCTGTACAATGTTCTTGGTCAGATGTGCGTGCATTCGCTGTGAACTCTGTGCTCTATTTCATATGCTTTTGCATTAATTTTGCAATTAACCATAAGCAAGTGAAGAGTGGTAGTGTTGGTTAGAAGAAAGGTTAGAAGAAAATTGAAATCCAATTAAAGAAAAATTATTGAAAAGTATGAGCGTGGCGTTCGTGTTACTGATCTTGCTGCTGAGTACAAGAAGTCAAAGATTTTGACTATTCTAAAGCAGAACGAGGCCATTAAAGCAGCTGATGTTGCAAATGGAGTTATGATGCTAACCGAGCAGAGGCCTCAAGTGCTGGAAGAGGTGGAGAAACTGTTTCTGGTTTGGTTGAACGAGAAGCAACTTGCAGGGGATAGCATAAGTGAAGCAATCTTACAGGGTAGGATTCAAAAGTAATGAGCCTTTGTTCAAAAAGACAAATTTATTGAGCAAATCGGTACAACTAATTAATAGTCTTCAAAATAGGCACCTCCTGCATCAATACACTTTTGTAGGCGGCTTTTCCATGACTCGAAGGCGTCCACGTAGGCATGTTCCGGGATGGCTGCTAGGGGTGCCTTGTCATTTGCTTGGATGTCCTTGATCGAGTTGAAGTGTTTTCCTTTCAGCGCTGATTTTAAGCGCGGAAACAAGAAGAAGTCAGAAGGCGACACGTCCGGACTGTAGGGAGGCTGGGGGACCACCGGAACGTTCACCCGGGCCAGGTAGGCGCTCACGATGAAGGCGGTGTGGCTGGGCACGTTATCGTGGTGAAGCTTCCAGCTGTCCTTGATGTGCCTTTGCTTGCGCGCGACGCTTCTTTTCATCCTTTTCAGGACTTCCAAGTAGTAAACAGCATTCACGGTCTGTCCTTGCGGGATAAACTTGTAGTGGATGATCCCCTTCACTCCGAAGAAGGCAATGAGCATGGTCTTCGTCTTCAACGCGTACCGTTGCTCTAACGAACTTTCCATTCCGCCGTGTAACGCACTACCGCACAGGGGTTCCCGTCAAGGCCCATCCTACTGCTCCGAAAGCTCAGAGCGGTAGGAGCTCCGTTGCGTTGTGAAGCCAACACCCACCGTTGCCGTCGCTGGCAAGTGGGGCGCGCGGCGATGTACGTTCGCGTCAGAACAAAATGAGGCTCATTACTTTTGAATCCTACCCTGTATGTGAGAAAGCCAAAAAGATTCATGGCAATTTGCTGTAAAAAAATCCTTCTACAAGTGGCGATGGTGAGGAATTTAAAGCCAGTAGAGGATGGTTTGAAAAGTTTCGCAAGAGAAGTGGCATTCATAGTGTGGTAAGGAATGGAGGGGCTGCTAGTTCCAACGCTGAAACTGCAGAAGAATTCGTGAAAAATTTCACAAAATTCATGGAGGATGAAGGCTACGTCCCGCAGCAAGTTTTCAACTGTGACGAGACCAGATTGTTCTGGAAGAGGATGCCGAAGAGGACCTACATCACCCAGGAAGGGACGGCTATGCCCGGTATCTTGAAGGGAATAATCTGCCTGAAAAATGCCTTCTTCTGATGGAAAATGCGCCGGCATACCCTCCAAATTTGGTTGACGATATGGTCGAGGAGTACGACTTTATTAAGGCTGTTCCCCCCCGCCAACATGACTCCTCTTCTGCAGCCCATGGACGAGCAGGTTATCATAAATTTTTAGGAGCTGTACACCAAAGGACTATTCGCCAGGTGCTTCAATGTGACCGAGGAGACATCTTTGACCCTGAAGGAGTTCTGGAAGAACCATTTTAATATTGTTCATTGCATCAACCTCATTGACAAAGCCCGGGAAAACTTCACATACCAGACCTTGAACTTGGCCTGGAAGAAACTTTGGCCTGAATGTGTTCCTGAACGGGATTTTGAAAGAATTGAGCCTCCTGTTGTGGATGAGATTATGTCCATGGGAAAGAGCATGGCAATTGTGTCTTTTAGACTTGAGTCAAAGAGCTTCCCCTGACTCTTGACTGGTTGTTCTGATATGTAGTGGTTCCAGATAATAAGAAGCAGAATTTGTCAACCACTTTGCCCTTCTTCAGCACCATGGACCATGACTCGGTGGGCTTAGAACTCGTCCTAGCTCAGGTGATGAGTTTTTCAAGTCCTTATAGGATCCAACTACTCCCAGGAACTGATGCTGTTATGATTGTCAAGCCATCCATAAATGCTCTAATGGGGAGCAGGCATACACCCAACTTGGTCAGGGGGCTTCTACATTCCACCTCAGCTGTCTTGGCCACCATGTTCATGGCTAGGGCAAAAAGAATAATGGAGATGGTACAACCTGATATTATTCCTTTTTGAAGCTACCAGTGCCAGTCTAGTGTTTGTGACCCAGAAGTAACCCTCAACCTGAACTTATTAAAGTAATTCAGGATCAGCCTCACCAGTGTGTTATAAAGCTTGAGCAGAACCTCCTGTGACTTGAACTCCACACATCAAGGCACTATATAACCTGACATTCTGTTAGCCTTCTTAATGGCTTCTGAACACTGTCTGGAAGTCGATAGCTTAGAGTCGACTATGACTCCTAAATCCTTCTCATAAGGTGTACTCTCGATTTTCTGACCGCCCATTGTGTATTCAAACCTAACATTTTTACTTCCTATGTGTAATACTTTACATTTACTGACATTAATCTTCATCTGCCACAAATCTGCCCAAGACTGTATGATGTCCAAGTGCTTCTGTGATGATATAATGGATTCCAAATTTTCTGTTAATCCACCTATCTTGGTATTATCTGCAAACTTAACCAGCTTGTTACTTAAATTCCTATCTAAATCATTTATATATATTAAAAATAGCAGCAGCCCCAGCACTGACCCCTGGTGGTCACCACTCTTAACAATTCTGATGAAGTTCCTTGCACCATCACCCTCTGCTTCCTGTGTCTGAGTGAATTTTGCACCCATCAAAAACATCACCCTGAACTCCCACTTCTTTTAATTTGATGCCCACCTCTCATGTGGCACCTTATCAAATGCTTTCTGAAAGTCCAGATAAATAATTTCATCTGCTCCACTTTGATCGTATCCTTTTGTTGCCTCCTCATAGAATTCCAGCCTGTTAGTAAAACACGACCTCCCTCTTCTGACCCCATGCTGACTGTTCCTAATAACTCCTGTCCTTGCCAGGTGTTGCTCAATCTTATCCTAAATAATTCCTTCCATTAATTTTCCTGTGATGCACGTTAAGCTTACTGGCCTGTAGTTGCTTGGATCTGCCCTTTCACCCTTTTTATATAATGGGATGATATCTGCCATTTTCCAGTCCTTCAGAATCTCTCCAGTGTGCAGTGACTTCCTAAAAAATGTGCCTCTAATGTGGTGAATTGATTGCTCGTACTGAAGTGACTTTAGCTGCAGGTGGAAGTCCCATTTTACTTACAGTGCCAAGCAGAATTGTGTTGTAGTGCAGAGCAGTTTATTATCCAGTGAAAGCGACATGAAGAAGCTGTCTGTTGTTGCGGTCACAGGACGTCGTATCTTTGATTGCCGCTACAACAAACAGTTCTGAGCAGGCATCAACAACAGGGCTGCTCTTGTGAAAAGACTGGAGATAAATGCCATCAACTCAGAGAGGAAGAGGCAAGCTTGTTGAACATCACTGAGAGAATAAGACTGAATAATAAAAAAACAAGCGTTAACTTTTACAAGTAGCCAAAATTTACAGCGGCTTTTATAACAGACTCAAATCAAATGTATGTTTTTATGATATTGTAGAAATAATAATAACAGCTCACTACTGAAAACGCGGAGCGTCCGGTCTCAAACCCGGGACCTTTGGGTTATAAGGCAGCAGTTCTTACTTCTGCACCATCCAAGAATACGTGCCAATTTTCTGTTGATTGACGTTTGAGTCTGAGTTTTTAACTAATTGACAGGCACATGTAAATTGAATGACTTTTTTTTTCCCTTTGGTTATATTCTTGAATAAAAGTGTATTTGTTTATTTGATATTTGGACTAAAGTCTTCACACATTATATGGTTTTCGTCATTATTAGTATAACATGGAAAAAGTTTCTGCTTTAGTTATGTGTTCAGCGTTTCTTGCATTTCCTTTCATCCTGCCTTTGTAGACACAGACCACACATGAATGCATGAATTCCAAATAATGATATGCTGTATTATTTACCCTAAACAACTCCAGGCACCCCATACTCAGGTTGGAACCTTGGCTTGAGCTGGGAGAACGTTTTGCCCACAAGCTGAGCGCCAGCAAGGCAGGGGATGGGACAGCAGGATTCTTGCTGTTTGTGCTGATCGATGCATTTAAAACACAAAAGACGCAGAGATACAAAGGGATTTAAGGTGATTCCGGGAAGTCTTTTCGTAGGCTTCAGGAATTCTATTGTTAAACGTGTTGCACTGTTCCTTGACTGTCTCCATACTTAAAAGCTTATCCCAGTCTATCCTCCTTAGACTTTGCCGCATCTGTTCAAAATTTGCCCTACCAAAGTCCTGGGGCCTCATGTATAAATGGTGCGTACACCCATTTCCATGCTAACATCGTGATGTTTAACAACTAAACTTGGATTAAAGCCAAGCACATTTTCACGCCATCTCAAACCATAGTGTACACAAGTTTTCGGCTTGATTTTGCCAGCTGGTGGCATCCAGTGTCAAAGCAGTGCTACTTTTCCTGGGTGGCTTCTCTTTATTTTTTAGATTCACATCCCTTAGCAGATTCACAGCCTTATGAAATACATTGACATTAACCACATATCGTTTTTTTAGTTAAAGGCACCTGATTGTAATCAACCCGTAACCATATAATGGTGCATGGAATGAGTATATTAACTCACTGCATCAGAGTGGGGAATCACAGCTCTACAGTAGCTGATTGGACAGCTCTACGGCAGATTGTGTCAAGAGCGGAGAGAATTATCGGGGTACAGCTTCTAACACACGCTGCCTCAGCCATGCGCACAGTCAATTTGAACTTCTCCCATTTGGCAAATGCTTTAGAGACTTTCCTGTAAGGACCTCGCGGTTCAGAAACAATTTCATCCCAAGAGCACTAAACACACTCAATCAGTCCATCTAGTGCTCCAGTAGAACTGTTTGTAATTAGAATTACAATCACCTCACTGCAAACTTGCATTACAGTTGTAATATTGCACAACCTGAGCCACTTATGCGTTCATATTGTATATTTTTCATTTTTTTATCGTATTATTATTATTATTATTATTGTTTTTTGTTGTTATTTTACCATTTTATAGGAAAATAATTTTATTGAGGATTTACATATTGAATGTCATTGCACCATACAATAACAATAAAGGAACTCAATTCAATTCAACAGAAGAGAGCACATATTTACAGATGATGACGACTGGCTTCTAAGTCAATTTAGATTTCCAGGCACTATATTCTTGGAGCTCTTGATATCATTTTTCAGATTAAATGCAGTAAAGTATATATATTACATTATACAGATAAATGTTTATCTTTATTTATACTGTTATTAAATGTGTGGACATAGTGGACAGTGGTAACAATGAGCTGGCGCCCCGTTCAGGGATTGTTCCTGCCTCTCGCTAAATTTTTCCTGGGACTGGGAATGGTGCGACCCTGAATGGAGAGATAGATGGAATAATTAAACATGTACTATGAAGATATTTCAATGATCATTAAAAGTTTTGAAGAATCGGCGTTCTAAGCTTAGAGGTGGCTTGACTTTTATTACAGAGCTGATTGTGTGTTGATTTGGTACTTGGAGAAAGAAAAGGAAGGACAGGAATCAGGGGTTAGTACGTTGGAGAGAGACAGTACTGCTGCAATAAATAATTTCATCGAGGGTCATGCACAGCGCAGCAGGCATCTTGCGGGATGTAGGAACAATCTCTGGACAGTTGCCAGCTCGTCACTACCATTATGCCACTGTGGCCCCATGTTTAATACATGCTTTAATTCCCATCATCATGAAAATGATATCAAGTATACATCTTAGTATTTAAATTGTTCAGAGAGCTGTAACATCATTAATGTAATGGATTCTGTGTCCTGTCAACATAAGAGAAATCCCTTTTAAGAAGCAAGTAGTGATTCACGCACATAGAGTAACAGAAGAACACACAGAATATGAACCATTTAATATGCTACCTTAGCTATGATGAGATTTGAAAAACTAGTAAATTAAAAGTTAGTAATGTTAACATAAAACAGAAAGTGCAATCATACGAAATAAAGGATAACGGCATAAGCTTCCATATTGTAACTGTTTGTACTGATACAGTATAATTAACCACTTGAATATTAATGAAGCCATCTGCATATGTTAAATAAACAACACAGGTTGTATGTAAGTCCACCAAGATAGGTGGATTAGCAGATAATTTGGAATCCGTTATATCATCACAGAAGGACTTGGACAGCATACAGGCTTAGGCAGATTTATCTGACGATAAAATTTAATGTCAGTGAATGTTTTACACATAGGAAGTAAAAATGTTCAGTTTGAATACACAATGGGCAGTCAGAAAATCGAGAGTCCACCTTATGAGGAGGATTTAGGAGTCATAGTGGACTCTAAGCTATCGACTTCCTGACAGTGTTCAGAAGCCATTAATACTAGAATTACCAGAGCATACGAAAAAACTCGTAGATCCGTCCCACCTTAAATTGCATCTTAAATCCGTTCACACCTCTCCACCAGTGTCTTTTGTCCTCTAAATGTGCAGATAAAGACAAGCTGCCAGCAGCCGGCTATTCCATCCCCCCTTCGATTTAGAACGTGTGCGAACTTCTCCCAGCTCAGGCCTTGATTGATTATCTGGGAGTGAAGTGGAGGTTTAGAGTGGAAATAATAGATCGTTATTTGGAACACATGCATTTCATGTCTGTTCCGTTTCTACAGTAATCTGTGTAAACACATTGTTAAAACAGAAACTTTATATAGCACCCAATTGCCGTGCCTCAAATACCCCGCTGAGTTCGATTCCCCGCTGCGGATAAAGTGTTACTTTTTTTTTCTTTTTAACCTCAAACGGACATAAAATTTATAAATTGGTATGCACTGTCAGTTAATGAGATCGTTATATTTTCATGTGGGATGCTCCTTTTAAAATATTTGTTTAACAATTGAGACTGCAATTAACATGAACAAGTGTCCTTATAACTGTTATATTTAAGATCCATAACACACAGACAGACAGAGCACTGCGTAATAGAGAGACAGACAGGCAGAGAAGTCACTAGATAAATAAATAAACAGGGAAGCCAGATGTACTGAAAGAAAAAAAAGATCAACTTGTGCACTGAATAAGCTCACGCGCTCTAACATCACCCGATCTGACTCTCTAAGTAACAGCACAAGTTCAGATGCAAACCAAGTGTAATCAAGAGTCCCACTTCAATCCCCACTCACTCCAATATTTGCTATTTTCAGTAGTAAGCTGCTCTTTTTGTTAATATTATACAGTACACACATCCATAAACCTTCACTTCGGCCTTCCTCTTCTCCTCTTCCCTGTCAGCTCTATCCTTAGCAGCCTTTTTTTTTTGTTCTTTATTTTTTTATTTTTATTTTTTGTTCTTTATTTCACCTTATACATTTTCTTGTATTAGGAATTTGTTAGTTTTCACATACAATACAGTTTATTTTGGTATACCCAAAATCACACAGGAAGTGCTGCAATGGGCTTTAACAGGCCCCGCCTCTTGACAGCCCCCCAGCCTCGACTCTCTAGGAAGACAAAGAAAAACTCACAAAAAAACCTTGTAGGAAAAAATGGAAGAAACCTCGGAAAAGGCACTTCAAAGAGAGACCCCTTTCTAGGTAGGTTTAGCATGCAGTGAGTGTCAAAAGAAGGGGGTCAATACAATACAATGCAGTACACAGAACAGAACAAATCCTCAATACAGTATAAAATAAAAAGTTTTTTTTTTTTAAGAAATAAAAAAAAAGAAATTTTAGAAGTACTGAGCAGAATTTAACAGTAGATGATATCATATAATAAGATTTGGATAATTTTAGACTCCTGGAGACCTCATCCATCAAGCTGCCTCCCCCATTTGGCCATTCCACGGCTGAAACAGTGTTGGGCCAGCCAATCCGATGAAAGGACCTCTCTTTCCCACGATTCCTGTGATCCTCCATCAGGGATGAGTTTACCTTAGTGTTGGGATCAGAGCTTAAAGTAACAGCCTGACATCCCAGTCATACTGAATGTGGGTGGAGTTGTCGGTGTTTGAGGGGTGGAGTTTTGAATATTGACGTAAAAGGAGGAAGTTTTCTTGTTTTCGTGTGTAGTGTTGGCTTGTAGCGGGTCTCTCTCTTGGTGTTGGTCTCTGTTAACTTGAAAACAAGCACCTAATAAGTATTTTTTAATAAAGTTAACTTTGGAGCCTTCAAGCCTTCTGTGTCGCTCCTTGCTGAAAATTAGGACAAGAAACTCAGGGATAGGGTTTTACCCCAGAGCACGTGGCTGTGGCCCTGAAGCTTCACACCACTGAACACGACAAAGGAGAAGCACCCCTGCGTCACCCTGACTATGGTCCGGAGACAGGCAGGAAAGGTAACACTGGGGGCTCGTCCGGGATTATTCCTGCCGGCACTGGTGAGTGACACGAAGCTTGTAAGACTGAAAGAAACTTGGTGCATTCTTTCAGTGGAGTGTGTAACTAGAGGATTTTAAATGGCGACAAAACTCGGGGTAGACGCTGAACTGGAAGCAGAGTTTTCCAAAGCAACCTCGATTAGCACCAACCCTTTTAGGACATCGCCCACGGAAGACGAAACTATGTACCACCGTTTTCCACTAGTAAACTGGGAGAAGAGTGTCGAGGATGGGATTGTCGGATGCGAACATGATCGCCATTGTAACCCTTTCGTGCAGGCGGTGCGAACTGATCTCCGAGAATGTGCGGACTCGGTCGCTATAAAGCCTGAACTGTTTTGGGAAGAGTATTACTCGGCGATTCGACCGCATACTTCTGGAACCAATCCTTTTATTTTGGATGTGACTAACGAAGATACTTATGACAGCGGGATCGAGACTCAAGTTTCATACAGAGGACGCCATGCCCAAAATGAGAAAACAAGCCAATCCACTGTGGGCATGTGTAACGTGCCTTGTGCTACCGTGACTTGTGGCGCTGCCTGTATTAACCCTTTCCTGTCTGACAGCTTCCAAAGTTTTACAGAGAGCACACCTGTGAACACTATACAGCGCTGTTCATTAAAGAGCAGCACTAGGGACCGGCATTTCACCTCTGGGGTGTCCTGGATGAATGATCACCCTGTGCTGCCGTGTGATTCAGTTGGCCAGGTACAGAACAAGGTTCTTTTCTGTGAAGCCGATTGGTGTGAATATTCTCTACAGGGGCATGGGAAGCCTGCAACTCATAGCCAACCAGCACGACATGAGCAACATGATATTTTCTGTGATAGCGGTGAAGATGAAGTTTCTTCTTCCATTGAAAAGATCCTGGAGCTGAGACCTGGACAGTTTGATGGTTCTGGCTCCTGGCGGGAGTTTTTGTGTCGATTTGAGAGCTGTTCTAAAGCTAATAATTAGTCAGGAAAAACAAGGCTTGATCAACTCAAGTTCTGTTTAGTTGGAGCTGCTGGAGCAGTGATCCATAAAAATCAGCACTGTGGAACTGAGACAAAGGGTTCGTAAACCAGGAGAAACTTTGCATGGGCTGCGAGATGACATTTATGAGAAAGTGTCAATTGTGTATGCAGACCGCTCTGAAGCAGAACAGGACTTAATTGGAGTGGAGGTATTTACAAATGCTGTGGGTGATGCTAGCCTGGTACAGAAGCTGCTAGAAGAGAGACCACGCACATTGGCTAAGGCTTATGAATTGGCACATAGGTATGAGACTACTAAGAGAGCCACTAGGAGTGTAACCCAGCTCATACAAGGGGGTGCGCACAGTCAAGTAGATTGAAAAGCAAGGACAGCAGCTGTACGTGAATGTGGTTTCTCACAGCGGGGAGACAAAGGAGAAGTATTCACCACACCTCCACCAAGAAATCGAAGTCAACCGAACATCAATTGGCACCAAACTAGATGTCACAACTGTTCCGGCATTGGACATATGAAAAGAAACTGTCCATCTCCTAGGGCAGTACTAGAACCGAGGGTGATGTTGGAGACATCTGTTTCTACTGGTTCTAATGAAGAGATCAGGACTCCAAGTGTTTGCAGTCTGAAAGGTCAAGGTTCTGAAATGTGTATTCAGTTACTAATTTACGATAAGGAGGTTCATGCACTGTTAGACAGTGGAGCTCAAAGGAATGTACTGCCCTTGTATTATTTTGAAGCTCTCAATGCTGATGTTAAACCCATACTGAGAGATTCAGTAGTGCAGTCACTACAGGGCATTAGTCATAGAAATATTACTGTACTTGGGGAAGTCGATTTGCCTGTTCAAACTGGTACCCGGACTGTGGACGTAGATTTTCTTGTGGCTGACATAGCCACAGAAACTGAAGCCATCTTGGGTTATCCCTTTCTACAACTGTCCAAGGCATGCCTGGACTTTGGTAGCCGAAAAATTGTGTTGTTTGGTGAGCAGGTGCCTTATTTTAACCCCCGACAACCATCTAAGCTCCATGCTGTCCGGATAGCGCACTCTGCTGTACCAGAGCTTGGACGAGAATATATTGTGCCAGGAAATGCCCATTTACGAGAATCCACTAAAGGCAATGTAGTGTTAAGCCCCACTATAGGATTCATAGAAAAACACAAAGTGCTAGTAGCTAGAGTTGTAGTTGAGACCTACCAGTCGACCCACATTCCTATTAGGATATATAATCCTGGACCAGCAGCTGTTACAGTAAAGAAGGGAGCCATTGCAGGGTTTCTTCATGCAGCTGATGTTATACAGCACAGTCCTTCTCTAGTTGTACTACAATCAAACTGCTCTGTCAACTCCACTATCCCTAAACACTTACAGACACTGTACATAGAGAGTTCTGCTGAGCTAAATGCAAAGGAAAGACATGGTGTAGCTCAGCTTCTACAACGGTATAGTGACATCTTTTCAACAGGTCTGGATGATTTGGGGTGTACCAGCCTTGTGCAACATGACATTCAGACACTGCCTAGTAATCCTGTGAAACAACTGCCACGTCATATAGCACAGGATAAGCAACTCAATGCAGACCAACAAATACAACAAAGCTTAGACACATGACTCGCTCAACATAGCAATAGTAGCTGGGCCTCGCCCATAGTTATGGTCCATAAAAAGGACCAGACATACCGCCTCTATGTGGATTACAGAGCTCTGAACGAGCGTACAGTTAAAGATGCATACCCATTGCCCCACATCCAAGACACCCTAGATACACTGTCCACAGCCAAATGGTTTAGCACCTTGGATTTGGCCACGGGGTATTGGCAGGTAGAGCTGACGCCCAGGGCACGCAAGGCAGCAGCTTTCTGAAGCTGAAAAGGGCTCTTCGAATGGAATGTCATGCCATTTGGTCTGTGCAATGCCCCTGCAACATTTCAGAGACTAATGGATCGTGTTCTGCCTGGCATGCACTGGGAGACCTGTCTGGTATATCTGGACGATATTATTGTGTTGAGGAAAGATATTATGGAAATGCTCGGGCGACTGGGACAGGTGTTTGACAGATTACGGCAAGCCAATTTAAAGCTGAAACCAGCTAAGTGCTGTTTGTTCCGCAGACAGGTGGCTTACCTTGGGCACATTGTTTCAGAGCACGGCATTGCCACAGACCCCCGGAAAATTCTAAAAGTTCATGAATGGCCCCAACCTACCAACGTCTCAGAGGTCCGCCAATTTGTTGGCTTGGCTTCATATTACCGCCGCTTTGTGAAGGACTTTTCCACAGTAGCTCATCCACTACATGAACTCACCAAGAAGTATGCCCATTTTCATTGGACTGAGGAATGTCAGGAGGCATTTGAAAATCTAAAGAGACTACTTACTACCGCTCCTGTTCTAGGATATCCCCTTGATGATGGTGATCTTATTCTTGACACAGATGCTAGTGCTTGTGGAATTGGAGCCATTCTTTCCCAAATGCAGAACGGGGAAGAAAGGGTGTTAGCCTATGGGAGCAGAAGGCTGTCATCAACAGAACAGAATTATTGCACCACGAGAAGGGAGCTGTTAACCGTTGTGGAATTTACCTCTTATTTCCGCCAGTACCTGCTAGGAAGATCCTTCATAGTCCGTTCTGATCATAGCAGCCTGCATTGGCTTATACAACTGAAGGATCCCGAGGGCCAGATGGCAAGATGGCTTGAGAAACTTGCTGAATACGATTTCCGTGTGGTCCATCGGCCTGGACGACAACACTCCAATGCTGATGTCTTATCAAGAAGACCCTGCCGTATTACCTGCACCTGTAAGATACCAGAACCTTCATCGGTAAGAAATTGCCTTCATCAAGCTGTCCAGTGCAATTTGAATGACGACCTAGGAAAAGAAAACCCTGGGACTATAAACCAGGAACTTCTGCCAGTGGGGGTAGAACTACTTGTCACTTTCGAGTCTCTGGTGAGAGAAATTGATGATAACGATGAGCAAGGTGAGAACAAAAATATTAATTTGTCTCAAAAGGGTGTGGAGAAGATTCATCTTCTGGAAGCCAACAAGCCAGTTTTGTTCTATGGTTGGACAACTGAACAACTACATGCTGCTCAAATGGCAGACCCTGACATTGCCCTGGTGTGGAAGTGGATAGACAAGGGAAGAAGACGTCCTACATGGGCAGAAGTTTCACAGCACAGCCCAGCCACCAAAACATACTGGAGCCAGTGGAAAAGGTTGTATATCCGGGAAGGCATCCTACTGAGACGTTTTTACTGCACTGAAGGCACTGAGTTCTATCCCCAGATTGCTTTGCCCCATGAGCTTCGTACAGAGGTGCTGAAGCAAATGCATGATGGCCCAGTTGGGGGTCACTTTGGAGTGGAATGAACTTTAGCACGTTTGCAGACCAGATATTATTGGTACTAAATGCGGGAAGATGTAGCACTCTGGTGTCACACATGTACCAACTGTGAAGCTAAGTCACGACCTTCAAAGCGACCTCAAGCACCTTTGGGGAATGTTCGGGTTTTAGCACCCATGGAAAGAGTTGCCCTTGATTTGATGGGCCCCCTGAATGAGACTGCAAGGTATAATCGTTATATTCTGGTAGTACAGGATCATTTTACTAAGTGGGTTGAAGCTTACTCCCTACCAAATGATCAATCTACTACAGTTGCTGAAGTATTTACTGCAGAATGGCTGTGCCGTTATGGAGTGCCATACAGTCTAAACAGTGACCAGGGTTCCAATTTTGAATCTGAAGTATTCCAACGGATGTGTGGGTTGTTAGGAATTGAGAAGACACATACTACTCCATACCGACCCCAATCAGATGGCCAAGTAGAATGATTTAATGCTACTTTGCAGAAAATTCTTGCTACAACAGCTGAGCGTTGCCACTGGGACTGGGACCTCATGACCCCATACGCCGTAATGGCTTACCGAGCCACGAAACACAGTTCGACTGGTTTTACACCCAATATGATGCTACTTGGATGAGAAGTAACATAACCTATTGACCTTGTTGCTGGTTTGCTCCTAAACTATGATCACAATCAAACCCTTCCACAACATGTGATTCAGCTCCGAGAAAGATTGGATCTTGCACATCAGATTGTAAGGGATGCCCTAGGACAGTCTGTAGTTCGTGCTAAGAAACAATATGATAAAAACATCTGTAAGGTTCAGTACAAGATTGGGGATGCTGTCTGGCATTTGGTGAAGGGAACCCGAAGAGTAAAGAATAAAGTGCGGAAGTTCTTGCCATCTTATGAAGGACCATATTTTGTTCTCGGTCATTTAGATGATCTGGTGTATCACATCCAGAAAGGCCCAAAGACAAAGTGGAAGGTAGTACATCATGACAAAATGAAACCGAACCACCCCGCACCCCATTAGATAATGGCTGGGTCTTTCAAAGTGCGGAAAAATGGAAGCCCGCTGAAATACTACCACCTAACCTTGATACAGACCTTGCTGAACAAGACTTTGATTTATCAGCGCTGTTTAGGAATCCTACTCTGGAAGGAGGAGACGAGAGGGACGTGGACCTTGATAATGACAAGACTTGGAGCCCATTAATTCCAAATCAGCCTCCTCTGAAAGCCACCTTCGGTTACACAAATGAGGACAGGCACCCTACTAGTGGGGGAAGTGCGGAGCTGCAAAGCATGGAAGAGAGGATCTTCAACTCTCCTTTAAACCCACTACCCACTGCGAGACCCAGGAGAATAAGGAGACCTCCAAACAAACTTGGTGAATGGGTGGCCCATTGAACTAAATTGACAACTGTTCTGTGAAAACTTGTTCTTGTTATTTTTCTTATATTCATATGTTGAAATGTACTCTGTTGCAGAGAGAGGAAAGTTATGTAATATAGGAATCTATATATATGTTACTTAGGTTATGCTTTTTTTTTCTTAGTGCTGGAATGGTGCTGTTATTCACCATCCAGCAGTGGGGGTAACGTTGGGATCAGAACTTAAAATAACAGCCTGACATCCCGATCATACTGAATGTGGGTGGAGTTGTCGGTGTTTGAGGGGTGGAGTTTTGAATATAGATGAAAAAAAGAGGAAGTCTTCTTGTGTGTTGTGTTGGCTTGTAGTGGGTCTCTCTCTTGGTGATGGTCTCTGTTAACTTGAAAACAAGCAACTAATAAGTATTTTTAATAAAGTTAACTTTGGAGCCTTCAAGCCTTCTGTGTGGCTCCTTGCTGAAAATTAGGACAAGGGAACTCAGGGACAGAGTTTTACCCCAGAGCACGTTGCTCTGGCCCTGGAGCTTCACACCACTGGATACGAGGAAGGAGAAGCTCCTCTGCGTCACCCCGACCACGGTCCGGAGGTAGGCAGGAAAGGTAACATTAGGCAGGCAAAACAACTTGGCAGGTGGTCCGTGGCATCAAGTGCGACATTTGAGTAGCGAGAAGAGAAACAGAATAGCTGAGGGTTAGTATCCAATTCTAACTATCATGTCACTTATGTTTCAGTGCTAATGACTAACAACAAAGATGCAGTCTGTACAGTTAATAAGCAGCTCTAGTTAGGGTGTGCTAAACTGAAGTAGTGCGTCTTCAGCCGGGATTTAAAAGGGGCATCTCTTATAGTAGCAGGCAGACCATTCCACAGTTTAGGGGCCCTGTAACTTAAAGCTCGACCTCTCATTGTTATTTTATTAATCCTTGGAATCATAAGCAGACTGGCATCTTGAGATCTTAATGTGCGCTCAGGTTTGTAAGTCATGATAAGTTCAGACAAGTAAGCCGGACCTTGGCCATTTAATGCTTTATATGTTAAAAGGAGGATTTTGAAATCTGCCCTAAACTTAACCCGGGAGCCAGTGTAAGGATTTAAGAACTGGAGTGATGTGTTCGTAGTTTCTTGTTCTTGTAAAAATTCTTGCAGCCGCATACCCCTTGGGGTCAGCCATTGTACAGCACCCCTGGAGCAATTACAGATTAAGGGCCTTGCTCAAGGATCCAGCAGAGTAGGATCTCTTTTGGCAGTGACAGGGATTTGAACCGGCAACCTTTGGGATACCAGCACAGATCCTTAGCCTCAGAGCCACCACTCCACCCTTAAATAATTTCCCAATATACTCAGCATCTCTCCTCTGCACATGTTCAAACCAATGCAATCTCGCCTCTCTGTCTCCCAACTGTCCCACGTGAGCTGACTCTCTAATCCTCTTTTATCTCAGAGCTCTCAGCCTTTCTAGTAGCTGCAGGAGTCCTGTGGAGTTCTGAATTATTATTGTGTGCTCTTCGTTATTATTGTTCATGAATCGTTATTCTGATTTGTAAAAGTCTTATGTTGTTTGTGCTGATTACCACAATGGCTGTCATGTGTCAAGTGTAGAGAGTTGAAAAAAAAAGTTAACACAGAAATAAATTAAGAAAAGGATGACAGAGTAGTAGAAACCTAAGTAGTATAAAATGTCACCATTATACATATCAAATTTTGACAGGTATATGTCCCCCCCCCCCCCCCCCCCCCCCCGGCATTTCCGGTACCCACCTGAGGCCGCCTGGTTAATGGGCATTCCCATGCTCTGGTCTCTACCCGTTGTCGGGCGAAGTTTGACAGGCATCAGGCCTTTTGTTGGTCATCAGAAAAAAGATTGGTCGGCCAATCTTGGTCTTGCCATAAAAATGGGTCTGGTCAGCTTTGTAAGTCGAGACGGAGCTTTGGGGATCCTGTAAGGTGTCAAAAGGTAAGTCAACAATGGGGCAGAGCGGGCATCCTGCTCCTATGTGTGTACAGAGAGTACAGAGAGTGTGAGTGACAGACAGACCCAGGGAGAATCTATTACACACCCAAGGAGCCTGGCAGTGCAGCCCAAACACACCATGGGCATCCCGTTACCTTACCCACCTTCCAAAACCATACGCTCTATAAAGTAAATCATAAGGTAGAAGACACCAAGGTGTCTTAAAAACAATAACTTTATTGAATGATTCAAGGACACACACAGTTTGCATCCTTTAGCTGATGATCCTACCCAACCCATCTGTTATAAATGATACATAAAGGAGAGAAAAAAGACACCAAGGTACCATAAAACAACAAGTTTTATTGAAGCAAAATTCCAAACATAGCAAATAAGACTTTCATAGTTACACACTGTGTGCTATACATTAAAATTATTTAAAAAGTATGAATAAAGCAGGAGAAGCAGCAGTAAAATATACACACAAGCTTATTTGAATACAGATCAGTAGCCCATTTGAAAAGAAACAAAACACAAGAATTGCATACAAGTATGAGAACACAAATGCCATTAGGGACTCTGCTCTGTTGGGCCCTTAAGCAAGGCCCTTAACCTGCAATTGCTGAGCGCTTTGAGTAGTGAGAAAAGCGCTATATAAATGCAAAAAATTATTAAAAAAAAAAAAAATTATTATTAAATCAAATTGCAAACCCATCAGTGAGCCAGTAATACCCCTAAATAAAGTGTTTAAGCCAGCAGATGTTCTATCAGACAGTTGTGGCGAGCGCCCTCTTCTACGCGGTGGTGTGCTGGGGAGGCAGCATTAAGAAGAAAGACGCCTCACGCCTGGACAAACTGGTGAGGAAGGCAGGCTCTATTGTTGGGATGGAGCTGGACAGTTTGACATCTGTGGCAGAGCGACGGGCGCTGAGCAGACTCCTGTCAATCATGGAGAATCCACCACATCCACTAAACAGGATCATCTCCAGACAGAGGAGCAGCTTCAGCGACAGACTGCTGTCACCATCCTGCTCCACTGACAGACTGAGGAGATCGTTCCTCCCCCAAACTATGCGACTCTTCAATTCCACCCGGGGGGGTAAACGTTAACATTTAACATTATACAAAGTTATTGTCTGTTTTTCACCTGCATTATTACCATTCTTTAATTTAATATTATTTATTGTATCAGTATGCTGCTGCTGGAGAATGTGAATTTCCCATTGGGATTAATAAAGTATCTATCTATCTATCTATCTATCTATCTATCTATCTATCTATCTATCTATCTATCTATCTATCTATCTATCAGAGCGACCAGACCAATAAAAGGTGTATCCACCTACAGAGATCTGACCAGTCCCTGGTCTGCACACCTCAGAGAGTGCCATTACTGAAATGTGGAGTTTACGCAGCTCCTCTGACAGCAGAGAGAGACGATCATCATGCCGGAGAGACAAGACGTTTCACGAGCCTACCCAGGTGGGCCACCTCAAATTGAGACCCGAGTGCTGCCATGCAGCGGGCGACGCCTCATCACCACGCCACTTCTGCTCCCCTGTCATGTGTGGTCTCTTTTATTATTTTCTTGTCCCTATTTAACAATGTCCTACGTGTCACACATTTCTGCTGCTCACAAATTTCATTCTAGGATAATAAAAGTCTTCTGCTGTCCTGCTGAGTCAAAGCCACACATGCAAAGAGAGAACATGGAGATTCAACACCAGTAGTGACCGGGCGAAGGACTGGAACAAGAACACTAAATCAAAAGGGCAGAAGTGCGGACCACCACATCATAATACCTCCTGTATAAACACACAAGGGGGTCTGAAATGAGGGGGCAACTCTTAAAGTGGAACAAGTGAAGCATCAGCTGAGCAGAGCAGAAATAAAGGAGCTGAGAGTCCGTCAGGAATCGTCTTATACTGTGCAGACCATAATACCTTCAAACACAATTTATGGGTCATGTACAGCTGGAACACTCATACCTTACATGCAGAAATAAATAAAAGCATAGTTTCATGAAATGATTCTTTTATTTTGCATAAAGTATTGTGTTATTTCACAAATATTTCACTTTCTTTCTGTTCACATCACCACAGAGGACCATTTTGTCTCCTCAACTCCACCATAAAGAGACTAAGCAGACATGGAGTGGACAATCCAGAGCCCCAAACCTCCACCAAAGCACTGTGTGCCCGTCCATCACAGGCCACAGGCCAGGGGAGAACACGAGAACTGCAGACATTTATCAGGCTGCAATGTGACAAACACTGAGTCTTACATCCAGCCACAGTACAAACCTCAAAAGTGTGTTTCTACAAGAAGTTCTCATTAATGAACTGCTAAAGGGACAACTTGAACCGTGTTAATGTAATCAACAAATCAATGTCTCCACTTTAAGTGCTAAAATTGTACAAAAATACTTTACTGCAGCAGCTCTACAAGATATGGAAATCATAAAGATTTTTAAATTATTCAAGGGTGGTTGTAAAAACAAGTTAAAAGTGTTAACAATTGTAAAAAAATATTTTAAAGAGCCATGAAAAACAGGCAGAGAGTTCTTCAGATCCAAATTGTTTTTCTAGAATTGAGCACAATGCTGTTCTCTGAAGTATTAATTGTGTTCTCTATGAGGTGAGCAGCTGCGGCTAATGAGGCTTCACAAATATTAACAAACGTCAGTCTAAAGCAGCAAATCCTACGTTTAATTGTGGACATCAAACCTCATTTGACCTTCTCAGTCGTCCATTTCAGTTCCTCACAGTCACCTCAGTGTCATTTAGTGAGCCAGCAGTGTGAGGAGTGAAGGGCGACTGCTCCGTCTACACTCGTCTGTCATCTGCTGCCTTAGTGAGGAGGAGTGCGGATTAAAGTGCAGGAATAGGAAACATTAACTTCACAATAAAATGAAGAGTTTAGTTTGACACAAAAGTAAAATAATAAAAGAACAAATATTTTGTAGGGTTTGATTTTTAAAAAAAGCTGAACAGAATGTCGGTCTGACCTCGGCCGTATTGTGAGTTTAGTTGTGAAATCTGAAAGTCTGTGCATATTGTCTTTACATTTTACGGTTTTTGGGTAAAGTTCAACACATCACATAACAATTTATGATCAGATAATTAGTTCTTTCTCAAAATAAAGAAATCACAATACTCATTTTATAATATAAAAAGAAATAAAGTGACCGAGACACCCTCAAGTGTTTATATCAGCTGCCAGGCATCTCCTACATTTACAGTGCTGTTTATTTTACCTTCTAATAAGCATAAGTTATTACTATTAAGTTATTATTAAGTTTAATGAAAATAATTGTGATGAAATAAGCATTTCTCATAAACAGTCCACACTCTTTACATATTTTAATAATAGAACAGAATTTTGACAAAATCAACCACCTGCAGCAATACAGTGAGTTTAATAAGATTTTATTCTTTATAAATTTGGTCAAGAATTGTACTGCTAATTTGAAAAATGAGCAAAGGTGTAATGCACACAGAATTTTGCATATCTAAGAACAGAAAATTGCTTTTGCTTTGTTGATTTTCTTGAAGTTATAAAATTCACAGTAAATTGACCAGTGAAGAAGCTGGACTAAATATTTTACACGTCAGGATTATTTTAAGTGCTTTTCGGAACCAGGAATAAAAAAAAGCGTAAAGAATCGGATTAACACCAAAGCTCACCTCAGTTAGTAACACAAGGACATTCCTGGTGACAAATGACACTGCATCAGTAGAGTGAAGACACAGACTGGAAATATAAATAGGCAGCCAGCAGATAATAAAAGCCCCCACGACTACTCCTAATGTTTTTGCGGCTTTTCTTTCAGATGGTTTTGATATTTTACTGTCACTCACCTCCTCAGATTGTCTCTTTTCTATCATACAGTTGATGGCTCTTGAATGGCTTCTTGCAACTACAAATATTCTGATATAAAAACCAATCATCAGTGAATAAGGAATAAAAAAAGTTATGAGTAAGAGAAAAATGTCCATTTCATTAACACCAAATACTGCACAAGCTCCTTCACATAGATCTGTTACAATTTCACTAAAACATAAAAATACGAGCGTAATGAAAAGTGCAAACAGCCACACTACAGCAATGCTGACCTTTGCAACAGTTAAAGTTATTTTTGAGCTGTAAAAGAAAGGATGGCAGACAGCAACATAGCGATCAATGGAAATTAAAACCACATTATATATCACAAGAAAACTAAGAAAATTTGCAAGTGCAGAATACAAATAACAATAAATAACTCCAAAATACCAGCAAAGTTCTATAAGAAGAAACAAAGAAAAGGGCATCACAAAGAAACCTGTTAAGAGATCGGCTGCTGCGAGTGAAAGGATCAGAAGATTAGTCGGCGTGTGCAGCTGAGCAAAATGAGAAATAGAAATGATGACAAGAAGATTTCCAAAGACTGTCAATAAAAGCAAAAGACACGAGAAAATAGAATAAAGTCCATAAACTTCAGTTTCGTAAATCAGTTTACGACAAGATGCATTACTGTGAGGAAAGCAAAGACCAATTTTGAGTCCATTCCACTCCATGTCTGTCACTGGAGTGCTGCCATCGTGAGAAGAGCCGTCCTGCCTGCACACTGAGATGTTTATACACTGAGGCCCTGCGACTGCCATATTCTCTCAGCTGACGTAATTCACATGAGGCAACTCTCTGCTGTGTTTGCTTCACAAATTCTCTCAGGATGTTTGTTTGTTCATTTCAGTTCTTACTCACTAATGAGTTTATCAAATCTCAGATGTCTTCATTATATTTGTTTGTCAGGAGCCGCTCAGGGCTGCGGTGGTCTCTCCTCACAGCTCCACAGTGGTCCAGCTGCTGGCTCTCTGCAGTTTCCTTCTTCTCCCTCTGTCTGCTCTTTTTGTTTTTTTGTTCTCAGTCACTTTGACTTTCTTTTCTCATCACAGCGAGCAGCACATTAAATCAGCAGGTTCAGATGAGCTGAGGTTGTGCCCAGTGGTGGTCTGACACTCCATGCTGTGCTGTGCTGCTCAGAGCCCCTCTGACTCCTCCATGGAGTGTGCTGGACCACCCTGTGCTCATGAGAGGCCCTCACACACACACACACACACACACACACACACACACACACACACACACACACACATATATGGTCTATTCCTCTTTAATTCCCTGCTCCACCTTTGTGTTTTCATGACCCAGTCGGTGTGTTTCTTGCTCCTCCTCACCCAGCGAGCTCACTGACTCCATCCTTGTCAGTCCTTTCTGTTGACTGTTTGATTGTTAACCTGCTCTTTGTGTGTTGCTGACTGTGTCACCCGTGTACTCGGAGTTGGCACTGTGCGACACTCTGGGCCCTTGTACTTCATGACTGGACTGACTGGACTGATGTTAAGAGGGTTGCAAGACGCAGACATCAAAATATAATTGGTGTAAAACAACAACTGATCTTTTTTATGAATGCTCCCACAAAAACATGCAGCAAAACTTTACTGGCTCTTACAGACTCAAAGCTAATGTATGTTTTTAGTATTTAAAAGTAATAATAGCAGCTATGGAAATATTCGGACCTGGACACAAACAGGCAGACGCAGAATGTCCCAAAACACATGTTTATTGCACCACACACGAATACAGTGCACCAATCACCATCAAACAGTCCTTCATACTTCTTTCTCTCCTCTTTATCACCTCCAACTCCTCCCAGGCAAGCTTCGTCTTCCTCCTCCCGACTCCGGCTCCCGAGTGGAGTGAGGAGGCCTCTTTTATACAGCACCCAGATGTTAATTGGGGAGCACTTCAGGGTGTGGCGGAACTTCTGCCTGCAAGTTCAGCTCCTCTTCTGGCAGCACTTCCGGGTGCGGTGTAAGTGCTGCGGACCACAGTTCCGGAGGTGTCCAGGCACTCCCTGGTGGTGGCCACATCCCTCCATAGGGTTGAGCTTCCAAGCTCTGTGACCCCCATGTAATCCCGGGAGGTCACCCCCTTGTGGTCTAGGACGGATACTGCCCTTTTCCCGGTCCTTCCCATCTTCCGGTGGTCCCTAGACATCTGTCACACAGCTCACTACTCATAAGTTCTTACCTCCACAACAACCAGGCAATTGATATTTGGGCTTCAGTTTTTACATATGTACAGCAACATGTAAATTGAATCATTTATTTCTCTTCAGGTATATTCTTGAATAAAGACACACTTGTTTTGTTGTACCTTTTGTGAAACTGTTTATTTGATATTTGAACTTCAGTCTTCACACATTATACACTTCATGTCAACATTTGATTAATTTTTACTATAACATGAAAAAAGTTTCTGTTATAGGTATGTGTTCAACATTTCCTGTCATCCTACATGTAAGAGCCATTTGCTAGTTATTTAAGATACATGAAATGCTTGCCTATATATTGGTGAATAGTCTATGGGACGGTCTTACAGCCCCCACAGGTTGAATTGAATTGCTATATCCTCACTATTTCTAGCCTCTCTGACTACAGATTAGCCTCAGTTAGTGACCTGCCTTGTTATGTGTGAGGTGTGGGGGGCACACGGTTTTAACACTAGAATTACCAGAGCCTACGAGAAAACTCATAAATCCGGCCCACTTTAAATCCCTTCGCACCTCTCTGTCAGCGTCTTTTGTCTTGTAAATGTGTCGATAAGCCCAGGCAGCCTGGTATCTCATCCTCCCGCCCACCGCCGCAGTTCAATTCGCAAAGAAGTTTCTCAGTGCTCAGAGTTTATCTTCGAGTGAAGTGCTGGAGCTTTATAGTGTAAAAAGTACATCGTCATTTGGAATACATGCATTTCATGTGTGTTCAGTGTCTTCAACAATATCTGTAAAAACATTGTTAACACAGAAACGTTTTTTATGCTTTAGTAATAATTGACAAAATGTAAACATGAAATGTATAATGTGTGAAGCCTGAAATACAAATATGAAATAAACACTTTCACAAAAGGTGCAAGTATAACAAAACAAATGCACTTTTATTCAAGAATTTAACCGAAGAAAAAAAGTAGATTACGGTAGGCGGTTGATACGACAGCTTGTGTGGTGCAATGCTAAGAACTGCTGCCTTCCAATCAAGGGGTCGTGGTTTTGATATCAGCTGCTTCCCAAATTTACCATTTTGAGTAGTGAGCTGCACTTATTGTTAATATTATACAATAAAAACATACATTTGATTTGCGTCTGTAAATTTATAATACTTGTCAAAGTTAGCGTATTGTCACTTCTGTTCTCTCACTCACATTCACACTCCCACAACACCTCCCTGCTCCTCCAATCCCCCGATCTCCACATCAGAGAATTTCCAGTTCCATTGTCTCAAAACACTACTGATGTCCACAATTATTCCCAGTGAAGTACACGTCTTTATCTGAAAACAGCATCAGATCGGGGGTTTGGGGGGGGGGCAGGGAGGTGTTAAGGGAGTGTGAACATGAGTGAGAGAATAAAACTGAAAAAAAAAAATGATAACTTTGACAAGCACAATAAATTTACAGACGCAAATCAAATGTATGTTTTTATTGTATAATATTAACAATAAGAGCAGCTCTCTACTCAAAACGATAAACTTGAGAAGCTGCCAGCATCGAACTCAGAAGCTCTTGATTAGGAGGCAGCAGTTCTTAGCATTACACCACACAGGCTGTCGTATCAACCGCCTACCGTAACCTGTTTTCTTTTTGTTTCGGTTATAATCTTTAATAAAAACGCACTTGTTTTGTTATACTTGTACCTTTTGTGAAAGTGTTTATTTGATATTTAGACTTCAGGCTTCACACCTTATACACGTCGTAAATGTAGGAAGGACGGTCCTTGGGTGTGTGTGAACTGTTAACATTGATGATTGTATATAGCATGGAACTGACATCTCTGTACTATTCTGTCCTCTGCATTACCTGGAGTTGAAAAGAAATACCAACATGCGTCAACATGTGGACACTGGCCAAGATCGGAACAAAAAAAACAAACAAATGTGGTCACTGACTACAACCGCATGAAGGTATGCAAATGAATATAATGTTGCATTAGTGCAACAATGTTTTCCAAAATGTACAATACAGGTCATAAAATAAATTATTCCAAATGTCATAGACACCTAAGTCGCTCTTTTTTTGTCAGTGCAGCTTTGACATCATGGATCAGAAGGTGCATACTAATTCAGCATGAGCAGGAACACTCAAGAATAAAACTGAATAAAAAAAAATTCACATCCACAGTCATTCTCAGTCATGCACAACACTCACACCCACGTCCACAGTGTTCCCAGTCCCAGTCTCGTTCGCACACAAGATTTGGCACGGTTTTCAAATAAAGAGGGGGTATAACAAAAGAAGTTTGTTTGTTATACCACATCTTTATTTGAAAATGGCATCAGATATTTGGGGTGGGAGCGTGAACGTGAGTGAGAGAATAAAAATTGAAAAAAAGAAAACACTAACTTTGACAAGTACTATAAATTTACAGACGCAAATCAAATGTATGTTTTTATTGTATGATATAAACAATAAGAGCAGCTCACTACTCAAAATGGTAAATTTGGGAAGCAGCTGATATCGAAACCACAACCTCTTGATTGGAAGGCAGCAGTTCTTAGCATTGCACCACACAAGCTGTCGTATCAACTGCCTACCATAACCTGCTTTCTTTTTTCTTCGGTCAAATTCTTGAATAAAAGTGCACTTGTTTTGTTATACTTGCACCTTTTGTGAAAGTGTTTATTTCATATTTGTATTTCAGGGTTCATACATTATACATTTCATGTCTACATTTTGTCAATTATTACTAAAACATGAAAAACGTTTCTGTGTTAACGGCGTTTTTACAGAGATTGTTGATGACACTGAGCACACACGAAATGCTTGTATTCCAAATGACGATGTACTTTTCTACCCTTAAAGCTCCAGCACTTTACTTGAAGATAAACACTGAGCACTGAGAAACTTCTTTGCGAATTGAACTGCGGCCGTGGGCGGGGGGATGGGATAGCAGGCTGCTTGATGCTTATCGACACATTTACAGGACAAAAGACGCTGGCAGAGAGGTGCAAAGGGATTTACAGTGGGCCGGATTTATGAGTGTTCTCGTAGGCTCTGGTAATTCTAGTGTTAAACTGCTCCTAATATTTGCCTGATAGTCTGAAATGCAACGTGCTCTGTTGAAATTGCAGCACCGTACATTCAGAGCGTACTGAAGGTAAAGTAAAGCATCTTTAAGTCTAGAAATGACTGGAGTTTGACAAGAACAGCAAAGTTTAGAGAAGAGGTATTTTTTCCAATTTTATGCTTTTAATCTACGTGTGTAACAACCTTTTTTTTTTTATTCTTGTGTGGACTATTTGCTTTTATTGCTTTAATTTTCACTAAATCTTTTAAAATGAACTTTTGGACTGAGAGATTTCTTTCGGCACGCATTTGACCTGTGCTTGATCCTGCCTTACATTCCTACAGCTACACTACACTTACCCAGATCGTTGTAGTCACAGAACACGCATGAAATGTATGTGTTCCAAATATCGATATATTATTTACCCTGTGTAACTGCAGACACCTCACACCACGATAAGCAGACTTCAGCTGGGAGAACTTCAGCTGAGTTGGGGAGGGATGGGATAGCAAACTGTTTGTGCTGATTTATACATTAACAAAAGAAAGACGCTGATGAAGAGGAGTGAAGGAATTTAAGGTGGCCCAGCTTTACAACTTTTTTCGTAGCCTTTAGGGATTCTAGTATTAATGAACCCACATACTGTATATCAGATGTATGGTCGTCTTGTGCAGCAGCACTCTCGAAGCATTGAGTGCAAGTAAAGAGAGGAAGAAACCGCAGATGGGACGCCACCCCTTCACAGGGCACAAGCACCCTATAAATGGCAGGTGTATTATTGAGCAGCAACATTAAATAACAGTTTAGAAATGCTGATACAGAGATTGCCATTTGTTATTCTGTGAAACGGAGAGATCCCACACCCACCCTCTTTTCCAGAGTTGGTCCCGGGGTTCTCCCATTTCTTCCCCGATATGAAGGACTGCTGCTGTGGATCAGGCTGTGTCACTGATTAAGATTTTAAACAAATTTATATACAGATAGCAAGAGGGGTAGGAACTGATCCCAGACTGGAGCTCTTTGCTTTGTCAGGTCAGTCAAGGGCGCAGCCCCCTCAGACAAATGAGGTACAAAACCACTTTGTGAAGCATTTTCTTGAACATCTGCTTAAACTGCTCGACTAGAGTATTACATTGAGGATGGTACACTGAGGTCTTAAGATGCTTGATTTGGCAACTAATGAATAAATCTGGTTTGGTAATGATGTCAGGGTAAAAGTAGGAATACTTAATACGTAGAGCACAGTAAAGTGGAATGAAGCGACAAGTGATATGCCCATTCATTTCTTTTGTAAAACTGAAGAAAATGGCAGCAGTATCATAGATAGATAGATAAAAGGTGTTAAATGACAGACAGATAGATAGTTCTTTATTTGTCCCCAGCAGTAAATTGGTGGCAACATGTGTAGGATGTGATGTTATTATTGTCTAACTTGTTATATTTTGAGGTGCCCTTGTATGCTGCATGTTTTATCATGGAAGGGTTTTTTGGAGTGACCCTTTCCAGCAACATGAGATATTTTTGTTCCCACACCCAGATTCTTTGTTATGTAGACCATCCACACATGCCCCCCACCTCTGCTCTAGTTCTCGTATTCTTGTACTCACCTGGCTTGGATGGAGATGCAGCCCGCAGACACAATACACTTGACCGGGGACTACGGATTTCGACTTCACCCAGGACTGACTGCTACTGTGCTACACTTCACCTATTAGGAGACATCTCCTCTGTTCTCTGTAATCCCAGATGGCAACATAAAGCAAAGACTAATGCAAGCAAGGGGAGCAGACAATACACTTTATTTCATTGTAAATTATAACAATCTTAAATCTGCGATAAGCTGGTGACCTGTCCAGGGTTTGTTCCCTGCCTTGTGTCTTCAGTTCAGCAGATGATAGAATGAATCCTTTCACTTTAAGCTAATGACTTTTTAAAAGCTTGTCAGAGCCAAGGTGAATAGCCCTATTCCCTCTCTGTCTAACGTCATTATTGACAGATCGCATCAGTAGATATAAAATGTCCCTCTGTCTGTAGCAGCACGTCCTCCTTCTATCTGCTCCACAGAAAGCATGTTTACAGTTAAAGCATACAGCAATAATAACATAAACAATTAAACTGTCTAATAAACTAGAACTAGAACACTCTAGACGAGAACAGGCCATTCAGCCCAACAAAGCTCGCCAGTCCTATCCACTTATTTCGTCCAAAAAACATCAGGTCGAGTTTTTAAAGTTCCCAACGTCTTACTGTCTACCATACTACTTGGTAGCTTATTCCAAGTGTCTATCGTTTAAAGAAAAACTTCCTAATGTTTGTGCAAAATTTACCCTTAACAAGTTTCCAACTGTGTCCTCGAGTTCTTGCAGATTTTATTTTTTATCTTTCCAGCCATCTGGAGTTTTTTTTGTTTTTTCTGTCCTCACTGGCCATCGGACCTTACTCTTATTCTATGTTAATTAATGTTGTCTTATTTTAATTCTTACTTTGTCTTTTATTTTTCTTTTCTTCATCATGTAAAGCACTTTGACCTACATTATTTGTATGAAAATGTGCTATATAAATAAATGTTGTTGTTGTAGTTGATGAACTCATTTTAAAGTAACAGTCTCGATTCACTGGACTAATTCCCTTCATAATTTTAAACACTTCAATCAGGTCTCCTCTTAATCTTCTTTTGCTTAAAATGTAAAGGTTCAGCTCTTTTAATCTTTCCTCAGAACTCACCCCCTGAAGCCCTGAATCAGCCTAGTCGCTCTTCTCTGGACATTTTCTAGTGCTGCTATGTCCTTTTTGTAGCCTGGAGACCAAAACTGCACTCAGTACTCCAGATGAGGCCTCACCAGTGGATTATAAAGGTTGAGCAGAACCTCCTGTGACTTGTACTCCACACATCAAGGCGCTATATAACCTGACATTCTGTTAGCCTTCTTAATTGCTTCTGAACACTGTTGGGAAGTGAATAGCTTAGAGTCCACTACGACTCCTAAATCCTTCTCATAAGGTGTACTCTCGATTTTCTGACCGCCCATTGTGTATTCAAACCTAACATTTTTACTTCTTATGTATAATTCTTTACATTTACTGACATTAAATTTCATCTGCCACAAATCTGCCCAAACCTGTCTGCTATCCAAGTCCTTCTGTAATGATATAACGGATTTCAAATTATCTGCTAATCCACCGATCTTGGTATCATCTGCAAACTTAACCAGCTTACTAGGCTGATTGAGGGCTACAGGGGATGAGTGATGAGGAAAAATTAAAAGAGCTGAGCCTTTACAGTTTAAGCAAAAGAAGATTAAGAGGAGACCTGATTAAAATGTTTAAAATTATGAAGAGAATTAGTCCAGTGGATTGAGACTGTTATTTTAAAATGAGTTCATCAAGAACACGGGGACACAGTTGGAAACTTGTTAAGGGGAAATTACACACAAACATTAGGAAGTTTTTCTTTACACAAAGAACGATAGACACTTGGAATAAGTGACCAAGTAGTGTGGTAGACAGTAAGACGTTAGGGACTTTCAAAACTCGACTTGACATTTTTAGAAGAAATAAGTGGATAGGACTGGCGAGCTTTGTTGGGCTTAATGGCCTGTTCTCGTCTAGAGGGTTCTAATGTTTAATTTTATTGACCATTTACATTTTCATTCCTGTGAGTGGTTGTGTAGGTAGGGTGCCAGTGCACTATTTTATAGGAGACCTATATTGCTGTTATGACGGCCCTGCAGCGGTGGTCACCACAGCACCACAATGAGACAGTGGGAGGTTTTTTTTTTGATGGTGGCTGGAGTGCCACTCCTGCCACCAACCCCCAGGTTTTTCCCTGTAAGTCGGAGGACATGCTGGCAGGGCTGGATGCAGATTAACATCATGCTCAGGATGAAGCCATTGCAGGTTAAGGGCCTCGCTTAAGGGCCCAATGGAGTAGAGTCACTTCTGGTGTTTATGGGATTCAAGCTGACAGCCTTCAGATTACTGGTGCAGATCTCCAGCCTCAGAGCTGCCACACTATAAGGAAGAGCTGAAAGGTCTGAACTCTCCATGAGCAGGTCATTATTCAGTCTCTGAACTTTGGTTGAACACTTTTTGAAATACTTTAAAAGGGTCTGTGAGATTCTTGGGATATCTTGGGTCCAAACCTTATTTTCTCATTTATCGTATAACTCAGGTCAGTAAACATTACTCTCAATTAGATAAAAACTAAGGGTTTTGGAAGTTTCTCCAATGAATATTTTATTTCAATGTAAGCAAACAATTGTGTATACGCAGTTAGTTGTTTCTAAAAACCTATGTGGTTCTTGTGGGATCATAATTCTATTTGTATTCTTTATTAACCAGTTCTAATTGTACCAGTAATGTTGTTTCCATTTATCTGAAGGTCTTTTCTAATGGTGGTATGGACTAATAAGTCTTTTAAGTTTTTATTTCTTTTATACGCTGCTACGATAGAGAAATCCTGAAAGGTCTTATTTTCCTTTTGTAATTTAGTAAAACTTCTCTTGATTTTTCGATTAGCATAAACCAATAAGCTATTATGTAGAGCTACTAGTGGAATAATTGTGTTTGTCTCTGTGTTTTCCTGTAGTTCTAATGCCCCTCTTTTGTTATTAATGTCATTATTGGTTGATAAGGGGTTATTTATTTTAATAAATTTCCTGTAATTATTTTTCAAAAAAGTCCTCGTATACCCTCTATACCTTAGCGCCTATACAAGCCTGCAAAACCCTTTTTCAAAGTCTTCTTCTCTTGAGCAGATTCTCTTGAATCTGAGTAATTGAGATTTGATGACTCCTTTCTGTGTGTGCTTTGGATGAAAACTCTCTGCATGTAATAGTGAATGGGTGTCCGTGTCCTTAAAGGCCTCGGTATTTAAAACATTTTGTGATTTGATAATTTCTACATCTACAAAGTTAATGTGGTTCAGATCTGTTGAATGTTTTAATTTTATATTTTGCCAATGGGTATTCAGTATTTTGTAATATTCTTTAAAGGAGTCAAAGCCATGGTTCCATAGGCCAAAGATGCCATCTAAAAATCTGTAGTATATAGTAGGCTTTAGTATTAATTTAATGGACAACTCTTCTTCTCATTTAGCTAGATAAATGTTAGCATAGGCCGGGGTAAACTTTTTGCCCATAGCCGTACCTTTAGTTTGTAAAAAACATTCTTGCTCGAACATAAAATCATTTCTTTTCAATGAGATTTCTAGTAGTTTTTGGATATATACATCAGGTCTATTGTTAGATTTATAATGCTTTAACCAATATTTAATTGTATCTAATCCATGTGTGATGTCAATATTTGTATATAATCCCTCTACATCCATAGTGAAAAGAATTGTCTCTGCTTTGATAGGGTGTCCTTTTACTATTTCTAAGTAATGGTAGGTATCTTTAACGTACAAGGGGTGTAATTTGGAAATTGGGGTTAGGAAGGAATCTATATAAGCTGAAATGTTGTAGGACTCACTTCCACAGTCTGACACTATGGGTCTTCCAGATGGTATTTTCAATGGAAGTGTCCAATTTGCAGGGTCTGTGTGTATTTTAGGAAGGGTATAGAAAAATCTCTGTCTGGGAATTGTTGGTTTCTTTAGAAAAATTGCCTGTTTTCTAGTGACTATATTTTTATCTTTCATTTCATCAATTATTCTGTGGCAGATCTTTTGAGTTTCTAAGTGGATTGGGTACTTTAATTTTGAATAATAATTTGTATTTTCTAATTGATGTAAGACTTCAGTAGTGTAGTCTTCTTTATCTTGAAGCACTATGGCACTACCTTTGTCTGCCGGTTTAATGACAAGGTTTTGCATTTTAACTAATTCTCTAATAGCTCTAAATTCTGCTTTTGTGGTATTAATTGAGTCCTTAAAGTTCAAAGGTAGAATCCTTCCCATTTGTTTTTTGCATTCTATTATAAATTTTTTTGTGGCCTTTGAGATCATTTTAGGGGATGGAGTCCAGCTGGAGTGTTCTGTGAAAGGTCTCCTATTTTGTCTATCAAGTTCTTGTCTTGGAAATAATCTATTAATTTGACTCTCCTATAAAATTCTTGTAAATCCTTTAATAATATTTCTTTTTGGTTTCTAATAAGCAAATTTTGTTTGGGTGTTGGGATAAATGTAAGGCCTTTATTTAGGATGTTATATTGTTCTGGGTTCAATTCAAAATATTTTGATAAATTTAAAACATTATTACCTGAAGATATGTCTTTCATTGTAGAAATGACCTTCCTTTCTTTTAGTTTAAAATTCTGATCCATTGTTCCAAGAATTTTTTAGCAGTTTCCTTGGTCCAATGGATGTTGTCCTTTTTTACTTTAAATTCATTATCTGGAAGTCTCCTAATATAAGTAGTGTCTTTAGTGATGTAATCATGGAGACTATCCAAAGTTTCTTTTTGTGTTGATGTGACGCTAGATGAAAAGTTTATTTCTTGGAGATATACCTCTGCCTTGGGAAAAACCTTTAAGGCAGTTGAGATCAATGTCTGAGTTTGTTTGGTTTGTGTATTTATGTGCTGGAAGTCTTTGTTGTTTATTCCAACAGACAAGATTAAATGTCTCACTTTAGGCTTTGGAGGATTTTGTGTTTTTAGTATAGAGGTGATGTGACTGATTTTGGGCTTGATCTTTCTCTTTTGTTTCAGATTGGCCTGTGCTCTCCATTTCTACTTCTAATGTAAAGTCAGGTACTATGAACAACTCTTGTTTATCATTTACTTTGTCCTGATTTAAAGAATCTTCTTCCATTATAGTAACTGTTTTGTTCTGTTCTCCCATTATAACTACCGTTTTACTTTTTTCTTTTGATTTTTGTTTATAGTCCTCATTAGTTTGAATTGGTTTGGGGTGAACATTTTATAGTATATTTGATGTCTTTTTTGTTTTGTCCCCATTCTGTTACTCTCTTCTTCCGAGTTGGAATCTATTATAATTCTTTCAGTTTGTAAATTTATTTTCCTCCATCTTCTCCCCCTTATCTTTATTCTCCTCTTTTTCAGACATCTGACTCGAGAACTCAGTTAAAGTCAGTTCCCTTGGAGTTAACTGTGAGTCAGGTGAAGACAAGTAGGGCTGAGATGGAGTATAAAAACTGAGATCATCAATCTCATTGACTGACTGATTTCAGGATTTTCACTGTTTTCAAATCAATTTGGATTGGAATATTTGCGTTAATATCTGGTTTAGATTTCTCTTTTTCTCTTCTAGGCAATTCCTGTTCCTTCTTTTTGTTGAGTTTTAGGAGATGGAATCTGGATATAAGACCACCAATCCTCTTTAATAGATTCCTCCATTTCTTCTTTTTGCTTAAGGGATTGGCCTGAGACTACTTGGGCCCAGGTAAGTACTTTTATATTTGTCATTAGTTAGTTCCTGTCCTTTTAATGTATGACCAATGATTATTTTAGGGTCATTATCTTTCTGTGTCATTTGTAGTTTATCATTATTGTTCTCTGTATCCAAGTTTGGATTTTTAGCTCTGAGGTTTAAGTTTTGTTCTATTTCTTGTATTATTAATTTAGTTTGCATTTGCATTTGTTTCTTTTGTAGTGCTTCTGTCATATTATCCTCCAATGACTCCAATTCTTTGGTTAGGAGACTTAACCAAGTTCCACTGTCCCTTGAAAATCTCCTTTTGAACCAAATGTTGGCTGTTTGCCAGTATTCTCTCCATTCTTTATTTGTTCTTACTATTTTAATTATTTCTTTTTGTAGTTCTTTGATTGAATCAGCATAATGCTCTTGTAAGATTTGTATTCTAGTCGTCTCCCAATTCTTAGCATTACCCTCAATTAATTCCTTGGTTTGAGAAGTAATGAAAGCCGCTGTAATATATTGGGCCAAATATTGAGTTTGTTTGGCAGTCCCTCTCGGAGTATTGCCTCTGATAGCAGCAGTAATTATATTGCTGTGACGTTTTATTTGAGCCCATTTATAAAAGATTCTGACTTTGTCAGCACAGAAAATATCGGTCATTTTGTCTTGTTCTGTTTCTCTAGTATTTGTACGTGTCTCTTTCCTCAGGAGTCCTATAGAAATATTGTCCTTTCCAGGGTTGTTGACTCTTATAAGTTCAGTCCCTGTTAAAAGAATTTCCGTAATTTCCATAGAATCCCCTCTCTTTTTGTCTATAAGGTCTGAAAGTAGTTCTGTCTGTACTAAAGTTATTATATCTTCCTCCATCCTCAAATGTATGTTCTCTCGTTTTGATAATCTCTATAATAATCAGTTTGGTTCTCTGAAATATGTGTTTCTGTGATTAGGTCTCGACATATAGTATATGTTGTCTCTATTTTTGTAATAGTTAGAGGTGAATTGTCTCTCGTAACTAAAATTCCACCCTTGTTGATTCCCTTATTTATGTAATTTATGTCTTGTGTCCTCCCTTTTACCTTCAAGGTTCTCACTCCGTACGTATTGTTCATCCTCCTCTCTGTAAAAATAATATCATTGTCTAAAACTGCACCATACGTTTCACCTTTTATGGCTTCCTCACTGGTGACTTAAAATAAAAGTGAAAGTTTTCATACCTGGTTTATACTCTCAGTATCGTCGCCAATGTTTAATCAGTTTGGGAACACAACCGAGCATGCGGAAGGACCTAGCAAGGTTAGGTTTTTATAAATCTTTTTATTTTTTGACTGCGGCCTAACCACACTTTTTCATATTCCTTCAGTTTCTATTTCAAACCAAAGGTAGTGGCACTCTCCACTCCGCTGCTCGGTTTACTATCCCCCTTATTAACTCCTTCGTAATATCTTTTTTCTGATACTTTTAACACTTGTTTTTACTTACAATTGTTTCATACGTTTCTAAAACAGAATTCTCCATTTGAATCCATTAACACCCCTATATCAGAAGAGCCTTCTTCAATGCGTCTTTTCCTCTTTCTTTCTTTTACAGGAAGTAATGGTTGTATGCTGTGTAGAATTGAATCTTGGGACTCCCAGTCCTCCAAAAATCCCCGGATGACGTCTTATTCATAGTGAGTATGCTTCGCCATCTTGAACAGGTAAGTGACCTTATTTCTAATATGTATCCTTGTGTTCTCCCCTCCTTTAACCGCCACCTTATCGTGGTGGAGGGGTTTGCGTGTCCCAATGATCCTAGGAGCTCTGTTGTCCGGGGCTTTATGCCCCTGGTAGGGCCACCCAAGGCAAACTGGTCCTAGGTGAGGGATGAGACAAAGAGCGGTTAAACAAACCTCCTATGATGGAAAACAATTTTGGACGGCGTTTTCCCTTGCCCGGACGCGGGTCACCGGGGCCCCACTCTGGAGCCAGGACTGGAGGTGGGGCTCAATGGCGAGCGCTTGGTGGCCGGGCTTGCACCCATGGGGCTCGGCCAGGCACAGCCCGAAGAGGCAACGTGGGTCCCCCTTCCCATGGGCTCACCACCTATGGGAGGGGTCAAGGAGGTCGGGTGCAGTGTGAGTTGGGTGGTAGCTGAAGGCGGGGACCTTGGCGGTCCGATCCTCGGATACAGAAGCTGGCTCTTGGGACGTGGAATGTCACCTTTCTGAAGGGGAAGGAGCCTGAGCTAGTGCGCGAAGTTGAGAGGTTCCGGCTAGATATAGTCGGACTCACCTCGACGCACAGCTTGGACTCTGGAACCAATCTCCTTGAGAGGGGCTGGACTCTGTACCACTCTGGAGTTGCCCCCGGTGAGAGGCGCCGAGCGGGTGTGGGTATACTTATTGCCCCCCGACTTGGAGCCTGTACATTGGGGTTTACCCCGGTGGACGAGAGGGTAGCCTCCCTTCGCCTTCGGGTGGGGGGACGGGTCCTAACTGTTGTTTGTGCGTATGCACTGAACAGCAGTTCGGAGTACCCACCCTTTTTGGAGTCCCTGGAGGGGGTGCTAGAGGGCATACCTTCTGGGGACTCCCTCGTTCTGCTGGGAGACTTCAATGCTCACGTGGGCAATGACAGTGAGACCTGGAAGGGCGTGATTGGGAGGAATGGCCCCCCCGATCTGAACCAGAGTGATGCTTTTATTGGACTTCTGTGCTCGTCACGGATTGTCCATAACGAACACCATGTTCAAGCATAGGGGTGTTCATATGTGCACTTGGCACCAGGACACCCTAGGCCTCAGTTCGATGATCGACTTTGTGGTCGTGTCGTCGGACTTGTGGCCACATGTCTTGGACACTCGGGTGAAGAGAGGGTCGGAGCTGTCAACTGATCACCACCTGGTGGTGAGTTGGCTTCGATGGTGGGGGAGGATGCCGGTCAGGCGTGGTAGGCCCAAACGTGTTGTGAGGGTCGGCTGGGAACGTCTGGCAGAGCCCCCTGTCAGAAGTAGCTTCAACTCCCACCTCCGGCAGAACTTCAACCACATCCCGAGGGAGGTGGGGGACATTGAGTCCGAATGGGCCATGTTCTGTGCCTCTATTGTTGAGGCAGCTGACCGGAGCTGTGGCCGTAAGGTGGTCGGTGCCTGTCGTGGCGGCAATCCCCGAACCCGTTGGTGGACACCGGCGGTGAAGGATGCCGTCAAGCTGAAGAAGGAGTCCTACAGGACCCTTTTGTCCTGTGGGACCCTGGAGGCAGCTGATAGGTACCAGCAGGCCAAGTGGAATGCGGCTTTGGTGGTTGCTGAGGCAAAAACTCGGGCGTGGGAGGAGTTCGGGGAGGCCATGGAGAACGACTTTCGGACGGCTTCGAGGAGATTCTGGTCCACCATCCAGCGTCTCAGGAAGGGGAAGCAGTGCAGTGTCAACACTGTATATGGTGGGGATGGTGCGCTGCTGACCTCGACTCGGGACGTTGTGGGTCGGTGGGGGGAGTACTTCGAAGACCTCCTCAATCCCATTAACATGCCTTCCAATGAGGAAGCAGACCCTGGAGACTCGGAGGTGGGCTCCCCCATCTCTGGGACTGAGGTCACCGAGGTGGTCAAAAAACTCCTTGGTGGCAGGGCCCCGGGGGTGGATGAGATACGCCCGGAGTTCCTCAAGGCTCTGGATGTTGTAGGACTGTCTTGGCTGACATGCCTCTGCAACATCGCATGGACATCAGGGACAGTGCCTCTGGATTGGCAGACCGGGGTGGTGGTCCCCCTCTTTAAGAAGGGGGACCGGAGGGTGTGTTCCAACTAAAGAGGGATCACACTCCTCAGCCTCCCTGGAAAAGTCTATTCGGGGGTTCTGGAGAGGAGGGTCCATCGGATAGTCGAGCCTCGGATTCAGGAGGAACAGTGTGGTTTTCGTCCTGGTCGCGGAACAGTGGACCAGCTCTATACCCTTAGCAGGGTCCTGGAGGGTGCATGGGAGTTTGCCCAACCAGTCTACATGTGTTTTGTGGACTTGGAAAAGGCATTCGACCGTGTCCCTCGGGGAATCCTGTGGGGGGTACTCCGAGAGTATGGGGTACCGGCCCCCCTGATAAGGGCTGTTCGGTCCCTGTACGATCGTTGCCAGAGCCTGGTCCGCATTGCCGGCAGTAAGTCGAACCCGTTTCCAGTGAGAGTTGGACTCCGCCAGGGCTGCCCATTGTCACCGATTCTGTTCATAACTTTTATGGACAGAATTTCTAGGCGCAGCCAGAGCGTTGAGGGGATCCGGTTTGGTGGGCTCAGGATTGGGTCACTGCTTCTTGCAGATGATGTTGTCCTGTTTGCTTCATCAGGCCGTGATCTTCAGCTCTCTCTGGATCGGTTTGCAGCCGAGTGTGATGGGATGAGAATCAGCACCTCCAAATCCGAGACCATGGTCCTCAGCCGGAAAAGGGTGGAGTGCCCTCTCAGGGTTGGGAGCGAGATCCTGCCTCAAGTGGAGGAGTTCAAGTATCTCGGGGTCTTGTTCACGAGTGAGGGAAGAATGGAGCATGAGATCGACAGGCGGATCGGTGCGGCATCCGCAGTAATGTGGGCGCTGCATCGGTCAGTCGTGGTGAAAAAGGAGCTGAGCCGCAAGGCGAAGCTCTCAATTTACCAGTCGATCTATGTTCCTACTCTCACCTATGGTCATGTGCTATGGGTAGTGACCGAAAGAACGAGATCGCGAATACAAGCGGCTGAAATGAGTTTCCTCCACAGGGTGTCTGGGCTTTCCCTTAAAGACAGGGTGTGAAGCTCAGTCATCAGGGAGGGGCTCAGAGTAGAGCCGCTGCTCCTCCGCATCGAGAGGAGTCAGATGAGGTGGCTCGGGCATCTGATCTGGATGCCTCCTGGACGCCTCCCTGGTGAGGTGTTCCGGGCACGTCTAACCGGGAGGAGGCCCCGGGGAAGACCCAGGACACGCTGGAGGGACTGTCTCTCGACTGGCCTGGGAACACCTTGGGATTCTCCTGGAAGAGCTAGAAGAAGTGGCCGGGGAGAGGGAAGTCTGGGCATCTCTGCTCAAGCTGCTGCCCCCGCGACCCGACCTCGGATAAGCGGGAGACAATGGATGGATGGATGGATGGATCCTTGTGTTCTAATAATTACATTTATTTAACATAAGTACAAACAGATTATAATTATTTATTACCCTTTTGTTAAAATCCATCTATAAAACAAGAACAAACAGTATTAGTTATTCATGTATTAATTATAGTGTCCATCCTTTAATTGCGTAATGTCTCTTTAAATAAGTAATTTTGTGCACAAATAAGCTTTTAGATCTGTCTAAAATTCTTTTTTCAAAACTTCACCGTTATGCCCTAGAATATAAAAATCACAGAGGCCTCCTTGGTCCACACTAGGAAGTACCTGGTAATCCAACAAATACTTGTCATTAAAGTCTAGGGGAAAGTTTTCTTTTATAATATTGTCTTATCCAAAATTCTTCTAATCTAAAATATCCATTTCATTAATTAAGATTGATATTGTGTCTTATATAATCTTAAATTACTGGAGGCTTCTTCATCCCATATTTGAAAATGTCTTAAATGCTTCTTGTCTCTTCCCATTGAAAACAATGGGAAATTTTCTTTAGCATTTTGGTGCTGTGCCTAAAAACTATAATAGTTATCATCTATGTTTCTTTTGAAAAAATTATATTAGGTTACCAATATTCTTAAAAACCCTGGGGCGTTTTTTGCCCGTACTTGGAAAGTATCAAGAATCCTTCATTTATAGTCCACTAGCAAAATACCCGCGCTTCGCAGCGGAGAAGTAGTGTGTTAAAGAGGTTATGTAACCATATATATACATAAACATATATACATATATATACATATCTACATATACACATATCTACATATACAAATTATATATATATACACATCCACATATACATATATATATATATATATACATATACAAATTTACATATCTATATATATAAATATAGACATACATACATACATACATTCATATATATATATATATATATATATATATATATATATATATATATATATATATATATATATATACACTCTATATATACATATCTACTTATTGGCTCCTGTATTTAGGATATAGCAGGTTGGATAATGGATGGATGGACATTTGCATGCATAGCCCCATTTGCCCGTTTTCGTTTTTTTTCTTTCTTCAGTAATATTTCAGTAAACCCGGAGCTTGTCAGTTCAAATCCTGGTACTGACACCACTGTGTGACCCTGAGGAAGTCACTTCACCTGCCTGTGCTGCAAAAAACAAAAGTAATATAACAAATTGTACCTCAGATGTTGCAAATTGCTGGAATAAAGGCATAAGTCAAATAGATAAATATGTATTATACACATAGGAACTATTCATTTATTTTCAGTTAAGTCATCTGCAGCAAACCTTTACAAATGAGGGTTTCTCCTTTTTAGATAGTGCAAACTGTTTCTTCTTCATTGAGGTTTTCTCTTGGAGAGCTTTTTTCATTTCATTGAAAATTAAAGGACCAGCTGCCAAAATATGTAGCTTTCTTATTAATTTTTCAACATTGTGTAAAATAAATTTATAAAGTAACATAAAAGGTTTAAATACTGGTTATCCTTTTACACTAAAATATTACTAAAGAGATACAAAAAAAGTAAAATGCATATGTTCTTTTTCTTTAAGGAGATTAAATATTACTGAAGAAAGAAAAAAAAAATAAAACAGCTTAATGGGGCTATTCATACGAACTTAAAAGGTTTAAATAAAACAGAAATATATATTTTATTTTCACTTCCTTAACTTGTGGAGGGTGTATCCTGTAGCAAAGCCCTAACTTTTTTCGTGAAAGCCCGTTTCAGTTAATAAGTCTTAAAAACAGGTGTAAAGATATTGACAATAAGCTACGCAAACCCAGGAAGACATGGAATCGTTTAAATCAAGTATCATTACATCTTCCTTTCTTAAAGAGAAGTAAGGCAGTACTTATAAGGTTACATATTTATATATAGACATACGTATATATATATATATATATCTATATCCGAAGCCGTGCAAGCACACTCTTGAGAATGCAACGTATAGTTGTACAGGAGAAAAGCAATCTTGCCTCAAATCAATGGCAACCTTTTGTAGGTCTATGAACTTAATTTAAACTTTAGGTTTACACGGTTCTTTCTTTCCGAAGTATCTGCACTCATGAATATGTCTGTATGTGTCAGTCGGTCAAATCCACGTGCTTCGCACCGGCGAAGTACTGCTTTTAAATTTTTATTAAGAAGAAAAGAAAACCTTTTAACATTGATGGAAAATATACTAATAACAGTTTGTTAAGGATCTGTTTTTTTGTGAAGCTGCCTTTACTCGAGTGATCACTTCGACCTGACTTGCTGACTAACCATAAGCGTTACCTGGTAGGTAACCACCCATACAATCAGATTGTGAATCAGACTAGGAATGCCGTGAATGTAATTACCCCAATCTACATGTTGTCAAATAAACAAACCACACGCCGTGGCGCAATTTTAGGGGCTTCGCCTGTAGCGCTGACGTCCGAGGTTCGATTCCCGTAAGGGAGTGAAGTGAGTGGCTGGTTACCTACCAGGTAACGCTTATGGTTGGCCAGCAAGTCAGCTAACATCAGCCACGGTGCCTTCATTTGTGAGAAGCAGAATAGAATGGTTGAAAATAGTTTACTGTCAAATAATGCAAAGAGTACGTGACACGTCTTTCCCCCTTATTCTTGGCTCATCAGGCGTACACACTCACTGCACTCGCTTACGGTAATCGAACCTCGGACGTCAGCGCTAGAGGGGCTTTACAGCGGTGAAGTATTACTTTTAAATTTTAATTAAGAAGAAAAGAAAACCTTTTTAAATTAAGTCTTAAAAAGAGGTGTAAAGATATTGACAATAAGCTACGCAAACCCACCAAGAAATGCAATCGTTTAAATCAAGGTGCGAGTCGAAAAACACCATCCCATAATATTAGTTAACGATTAACACATTTCTATATGTATTGTAAGCATACAATACAACTGATAATATGTTGCGCTTATTTATCTGGTGTACCGACATTTTTGCGCGTTTAACGTCTGAAATCTAACGTGGTTTGTGCCCTTCAGAATGAAAACAGTTTGCATTTACCTTTTTAATAAAAGGCGAGCTTTTAAGCCTTAGAATTCACCCCGTAAATGCACACGTTTAATTGCACATGTGTTAATATGTATTCTTACACGGTATTAAAAGACACTCAACAATTAACGTCATTTACCTTTGTTCCCGCGTTTGCCTCGTGCTGTAAATCTCTTCCTTGTTTTTAGTTCACGTGATTACGTAGGAGGCGTGATGACGTGATACGTGACTCCGCCTCCTCCATTAGAGTATATGGACAAAAAACAGGTTCCAGTTATGACCATTACGTGTAGAATTTCGAAATGAAACCTGCCTAACTTTTGTAAGTAAGCTGTAAGGAATGAGCCTGCCAAATTTCAGCCTTATAATAATAATAATAATTCATTACATTTATATAGGGGAGTTGGAGAATTAGTGATAAGTGAGTGAGTGAGTCAGTGAGGGCTTTGCCTTTTATTAATTAGTATAGATTAAACTCAATGGGAAAAGCAGGCCTCAAGCCTGTCAGTAGTATAAATTTACAATACAATACAATACAGTTTATTTTTGTATAGCCCAAAATCACACAGGAAGTGCCGCAATGGGCTTTAACAGGCCCTGCCTCTTGACAGCCCCCCAGCCTTGACTCTGTAAGAAGACAAGGAAAAACTCCCAAAAACACCTTGTAGGGAAAAAATGGAAGAAACCTCGGGAAAGGCAGTTCAAAGAGAGACACCATTCCAGGTAGGTTGGGCGTGCAGTGGGTGTCAAAAGAAGGGGGTCAATACAATACAATACACAGAACAAATCCTCAATATAGTAAGAAATAAAAAATATAAATTTTAGAAGTACAGAGCAGAATTTAACAGTAGATGATATATCCCATAATAAGATTTGGATTTGTATAGAGTCCTGGAGACCTCATCCTTCAAGCTGCCTCCCCCATTTGGCCATTCCACAGCTGAAACAGTGCTGGGCCAGCCAATCCAATGAAAGGACCCCTCTTTCCCACGATTCCCGCGATCCTCCATCTGGGATGACTTTACCTTAGGCAGGCAAAACAACTTGGCAGGTGGGCCGTGGCACCAAGTGCCACATTTGAGTACATTTGATAGTATCTAAATATATTTAGTTCCAATTCAATCCTAAGTTATCTATTAAGTGTATATACTAGGATTTTTATTATAACATGATGTTTTGAGTTATTTTTTACCTTTTAAAGTGATATGTATATGCTCCTCTTGTTAACTCCCATTGAAACCAAAAGGGAATTTTCCTTAACATTTAGGTGCCGTGCACAAAAACAGTAATAGTTATCATCTAAATTTTCTTTAAGAAAAATGATATCTTATCTCTAGTATTCTTAAAATCCCTAGGGCCTTTTTTGCCTGTATTTGGAAATTATCAAGAATCCTTCATTTATAATCCATTAAATTGAATGGGAAAGATAGGCCTCAAAGCTGTCAGTAGTATAAATTGAGTTGTATCTAAATAGAATTATTTCTCATTTAGTGATATGCATAAGAAAAGGTGTTTTAAGATTAGGGATTGGGCGTGGGGAAGGTATATCAAGATTAGGTAAAGGTGGGAAATAGGACATTAGTATTAAGCATGGGGGTGGGACATTAAGTTTAGGCATGAGGAAAGGGTTTTAAGATTAGGCATTGGGGTGGGATATTAGGATTAGGGAAGGGTTAAGATTTTAAAATTAGATATGGGGGTGGGATATTAGGATTAGACATGGGGTTGGGACATTAAGTTTAGGCATGGGGTGTTTTAAGATTAGGCATTGAGGTGGAAATTAGGGTTAGGTTTTAGGGTAGAGGATATCCGCATGACCGATATCCCAAATGCACGGGTTCACCAATCCTAGTATAAATATTCTTATTATCTTTTTAAGTTAAATCCATGCCCAATAGTGTAACCTTAATTAAACATTTAACACACCCTGCATTCTCACATGAATTCATCCCCTCTCTCATTAAGGCCCTTATGGACAATGGTGTCTAATTTAAAGATCCATTCACCTTCTTTTCGGAGCCTGCCTTTTCTGCTCCACATAGGATCTTGCTCAAGTGTAAAAAGACAGGAGTGTGTCCAGATAATTTAAAATGGGTATAAAGAGCAGTGGCCTTTGTCTGATTTTCAATAAATCGCAGATGTTGAACACATCTCAGTTTTAGTGCGTTTTGTTTCCCCAACATACGTGAGAAAACATTTTGCGCACTGTACTGCATAAATACAATTAGTTGAGGAAAGGGAAAGCTGTTGGTAAATCGGATACTCCACTGACGTAGTTACATTTTTAATAACTTTTTTATTCGTATACGGGACCTGCCAAGCACATTTATGCTTTTGTCTAGCCGTACATGAAGCTCTTACTATTATATCTTTTAGATTTTTGTTTTTTCTGTAGGCCGACACCATCCTAAATTGTTGCAGATCTGGATCTTTAATGCGTACAGTGAAAACATTATTTTTAAGTATCCAAGCCACCCTTTGGGCTTGATTTGAAAAGGTAAAAATCACCGGGATCACCTTATCCCCCTCACCTCCTCTATACTCCTGATCCTGTATTTCCACCACCCGTCCTGTCACTAATCTTTGTACTCTTTGTCCCACAGATGACAGTTCATGTCAGAGCACAAACCAAGCATGAAGTCAAAGGAATTGTCTGTAGACCTCCGAAACAGGATTGTCTCCAGGCACAAATCTGGGGAAGGTTACAGAAAAATGTCTGCTGCTTTGAAGGTCCCAATGAGCACAGTGGCCTCCATCATCCGTAAGTGGAAGACGTTCGAAACCACCAGGACTCTTCCTACAGCTGGCCGATCATCTAAACTGAGCAATCAGGGGAGAAGGACCTTAGTCAGGGAGGTGACCAAGAACCCAATGGTCACAATGTCAGAGCTCCAGAGGTCCTCTGTGGAGAGAGAACCTTCCAGAAAGACAACCATCTCTGCAGCAATCCACCAATCAGGCCTGTATGGTAGAGTGGCCGGACGGAAGCCACTCCTTAGTAAAAGGCACATGGCAGCCCACCTGGAGTTTGCCAAAAGGCACCTGAAGAACTCTCGGACAATGAGAAAGAAAATTCTCTGATCTGATGAGACAAAGATTGAACTCTTTGGTCTGAATGCCAGGCGTCACGTTTGGAGGAAACCAGGCACCGCTCATCACCAGGCCATTACCAGCCCTACAGTGAAGCATGGTGGTGGCAGCATCATGCTGTGGGGATGTTTTTCAGCGGCAGGAACTGGGAGACTAGTCAGGATAAAGGGAAAGATGACTGCAGCAATGTACAGAGACATCCTGGATGAAAACCTGCTCCAGAGCGCTCTTGACCTCAGACTGGGGTGACGGTTCATCTTTCAGCAGGACAACGACCCTAAGCACACAGCCAAGATATCAAAGGAGTAGCTTCAGGACAACTCTGTGAATGTCCTTGAGTGGCCCAGCCAGAGCCCAGACTTGAATCTGATTGAACATCTCTGGAGAGATCTTAAAATGGCTGTGCACCGACGCTTCCCATCCAACCTGATGGAGCTTGAGAGGTGCTGCAAAGAGGAATGGGCCAAACTGGCCAAGGATAGGTGTGCCCAGCTTGTGGCATCATATTCAACAAGACTTGAGGCTGGAATTGCTGCCAAAGGTGCATCGACAAAGTATTGAGCAAAGACTGTGAATACTTATGGACATGGGATTTCTCAGTTTTTTTATTTTTAATAAATTTGCAAAAACCTCAAGTAAACTTTTTTCACGTTGTCATTATGGGGTGTTATGTGTAGAATTCTGAGGAAAAAAATTAATTTAATCCATTTTGGAATAAGGCTGTAACATAACAAAACGTGGACAAAGTGATGAAGCACTGTGAATACTTTCTGGATGCACTGTATCTATTGGGCGACAGGTAGCACACTGAATAGCATATATACAGTTAGTAGTAGTTAAAGACAATGATTAGAATGTAGGTAATTCCCTGGCAGTTACTGGATTTTTAATTATTTTTTTATCCCTATAGGGAATCTGCCAAGCCAACCTATTCCTTTTGCGTCTTGTACACGATGCTCTAACAATAAGATCTTTTAAAGTCCTATTTTTATGATAAGCGGCCATAATTTTAAATTTAGCCAGATCATCGTCTATTTCCTGTGCCTCTCAAAAATTATCTTTCAAAACCCGAATAACTTCCTGAGCCTGTCTGGAATACGTAAACACCATGATAATCATATTATGTACCTGTTCCCCTTCTTGCACCTCCTCCTCAATTTGTTTTTCCCTCGTGTACCTGTCCACCTGCTCCATCCATAATTCAAATTCCTCCTCCAGTCCCTGCCGTCCTCTCCCTTGTTCCTGTCTCCCATTTAAAGACCCCACAAATTCCTCTAATCCTTCACACGACCTCCTCATCATTATTATATCACTTATAAATTTCTGCTTCCATTGTCCTTCCATCCAACTCCTATCCACTTCCAAGAATGTAATTATTATATTTCCCCCTATCATCTTTAATTGAATTTAAAGAATGGTCCCAATTAAATTGATACAACCTACAGGTGTCATTCCAATCCTCCATAAGGATGCCACAAAAAAGAGGAATACCGAAATTGGAAGAGGGTGGATTCTCAAGGTGAGAAATCCAAGGAATACAATCCACCTCCAGGGTCTGGGAAATAGGCCCTACATTGGGGTACCAGTATTTAATCTCGGCCCCTAATGCCCAATTTTTGATCTTAACATCAGGGCCCCACTTATAGGCTTTAAGGTCAGGGTTTATTGTAGGGCAAGTTGATCGTACCTCCAAATCCTGTGGTTCATATAAAGTCTGAAAAACCTCATGGGGGTTGGCATTAGCATCAGGGATTCAGGAAGAAATTTTAGCCTCAAGGTCCCAATAGATGGTCTTAGTGAATGGGGTCTGATTCACGATCTTAACATCGGGGCCCCTTTCATGGGCCTTAAGGTCAGGATTTATTGGGGGGCAGTTCATTCCTAATGTAAGATTCTCCTGTTCCCTATCGACCCCATACTCAAGCTGTAAAATAGCCACAGGGTTCTGGGAGAGCCTCTTAACATCAGGGATCTAATTTAAAAAAATTTACCTCAGGAATCTGATTTAAAGACTTATCAGGAATCGAATCTGAATAATTAACATCAGGGATTCGATTTAGAGAGTTAATATCAGGGAACTGATTTAAAATATTAGCATCGGGGACTGATTTGAAACTTTTAATCTGCTTCAAAACATTGACATCAGAGATCTGATTTAAACCATTAATGTCCGGGGTTTCCAAGTCAGAATAATCATCCCCTACTCTGTTCTCACACAGATCTACGTCCATAAGTGCCCATAGAAACACCTTGTGACAAAGTGAGTCTATAACTTTTAAACATATTGATGTCCAAAGGATCTTGGGAGGATCACCTAAGCTCATCCTGTTGTGTTCCAGATTTCATTAATAATGACTTAAATTTAACTAACCCATTAGTTGATAAAAAATGAGTATAAAAACATCCTACATGTCAAATATAGTATTCCCCTGTCTTATTTTTTATGTTTCAGCACCCGGATGTCCCAAACAGGCAAAAGGAAAGAAGAAAGAACAGGGAAGAAAGTTAATTAATTATTTTTTTTAATTTTGGGGTAAAGTAGAGAACCAAGAACTTAGGGTTAGGATTAGGGTAGGGGATATGGCCATTAGTGGCAAGAACTGGTACGACAATTCCCAAATTTAAAATTTTTATTTTTTCCTCTTTTTGTTCTGATCTATCTCTCACTTAAATAAATAAATAAATAAATAAATAAATAATTCTTTTCTGTAATAAAATTCTTTTTAAATCCAAATAAATTAAATCCCCCTAGAAATATTAATAATTCCAATATTAATAAAATTAATAATTCTGTAAAATCAAACTTTATAAAAAATCAATATTTCCATAAAAATCCCCACCTCTTAAAATTTCATAATTTATAAATTATCCCTAAAACCTATCCTCTCATAATTAGTTTAATAGATAAATAAATGATTGATAAACTAATAAATACCTAAATCAATAAATAATCCGATCCTAAAATTAAGAATATAAATATAAATATCTAAATTGTTCCTAAAAAAATCCTTTACTTTTCGTTCAACCCCAATGGGACCCAGGTATTTAGTGCTGTTATCCATTTCCTTTCTGCTTTAAGTCTTCTCATTTTGTTCCATTGTCCCTACTGCTCCAGACCAAACATGACTGGCTTATGTCCGTCCATTCTAAAATGTTGGTAAAGCACTGTTTCTTTTTTCTGATTCCTAATGCATCTGAGATGCTGTACAAAACTGGTCCTTCAACGCGTTCATGGTCTTGCCTATATAGATGAGACCACAGGTGGCGCACTGAATCCCATAAACACAGTTTTTATAGTTGATCTGAAAGGTTTGGTGAATAGGTTTATCCACCTTTGCCAGTTTATTGTGCATATTTTTCTTCCTGACAAAGGGGATTTTCCAAGCAGTTTTGTTTTTTTTATTTTTTGGTTGGGCACTTGGCATGTACCAAGATGTCCCTAAGATTTTTGTTTCTTCTGTATGCAGCAATGAGTTGGTATTGTTGTAAGTGGGAGATGAGTGTCTTTCGCCCCCATAAAATTTTAGCGCAGGACACCCTGGCATGATGGGAATATGTAATGACAACCGGAATTTTGTATATGGGACCAATATCGGGTAAGTGCCCCACCCGTAAGACCTCTACCTGCGCCTGATCCACCTCATCCACCTCCAACACCCAGAAATCCACCAACCACTTCTCCTTGGTCCTCTATCTCATGGAAGTTCCCAATTTCCTTGGCCTCAGGGCCCTCTACCTCTAAATTATTAGGGTTAGAAGAGGGAGGGGTTAGCCTATCATCCACCTCAACAGGGGTCAGGATCTTAACATCAGGGCCACCCTCCCCTAAATGTTTAGGGTTAGTCCATCCTGAACCTCACTAGGGGTTGAGATATTAATGTCAGGGCCACCCAACCCATGTATTTAAGGTTAGGGTTTGGTAAGGTCGCACCCTAACGCAAGTTCTTTTTCCGCAGTTGTATTGTTCCATAAAAGTGCTCTTGTTTGTTATACTTGTTATACTTGTTGTACCTTTTGTGAAAGTCTTTATTTAATATTTGGACTTCAGGCTTCACACATTATAAACTTCATGTCTACATTTTGCCAATTATTACTAAAACATGACAAACGTTTCTGTTTTAACAATATGTTTACAAAGATTGTTGTAGGACCAGAAAAACAGACTTGAGCTGCAACAGGTGAGAGGGATGGGATAGCAGACTGCTTGTGCTGATCAACACATTTACAAAAGAGGAGACGCTGGTGAGGAGGTGAAAGGGAATTTAAGGTGGCCCAGCATTACAACTCTTTTGTAGGCTTCAGGGATTCTAGAGTTAAACTGTTTGCCTTCATTTGTGTCTTTGATGCACCAATTAACTCAGAAGAATTGTTTGTGAAATACAGGAGAAGGTTGTGTAAGATGGTTGCAGTTGGCTGTGCTTTGTGTGTAAACTGAGTGTTGCTTGACACAGAGAGAACTCTAATGCACCATGGGAAACAATGCAAGGATTGCAACCTCCCTGAAACAAAAGTGATCACGGGATATAGAAATCCTGAGGACTATTATGATGCAGTTCATGAACTCGACCGAGCGATGGTATTAGTGATGACTGTGAATACTCTTCAGTGGGATGAACATCACCTTTCATTTTCTCTCTGATGTCAAGTTCTGCTCTCGGGTTTCTGCAGCTGTCATTAAACTTCCTCACTTTTCAGCCCTGAAGTTTCTCTCAGCCTTTTATTCTTATTATTTATGCTCAGATAAATATTGCATAAGTACACATTTATTCCTTTTGATAGGCAAAACACAAATTGTTCAAGCTTTGTTTCTCTTTCATTTGTCAAATGGCTACTGGCTTGTTGTAGAGCATAATGGCTCCTGCTACTTCATACACAGAAAGTGTTCGGTTATCTTGGTAAGACGTTTAAAAATATAATGACACAATACAGAGGTGTGCGCTCATTTGTGTGTTTTGATATTTTATTTCTTTGAAATGAATGCTTTAGTAAAAATTTGAACACAAGTGACCTGACACTTGATATCCGTGCGTTTAGATAAACCTCAGCATGTTGATTTCAAACACGTGACAGTTCTTCATGTCAAGTCGTGTCACTAATCCCAGACAATGCTGTGACTGTCCACTCAGATCTTAAATTTGATTCATCTCATCGTATTTCCTGATTGTGATGTCTGTTCAGGTGAAATGCCATTATATAAACACACACAGCTGAAGTCATCCATCCATCCATCCATTTTCCAACCCGCTGAATCCGAACACAGGGTCACGGGGGTCTGCTGGAGCCAATCCCAGCCAACACAGGGCACAAGGCAGGGAACCAATCCTGGGCAGGGTGCCAACCCACCGTAGCAGCTGAAGTCATTTTGTGTTAAATTCCTTGACTTTGCTCTCTGGTGTCAGTTCTCGTCTCAGGTTTCTCCAGTTTGCACTCAGTTTTATTTTATTGATTCTCTTGACGTCTCTTCCTCTCCCCTAACCACAGACTGACGAGTTGCAGGTTACATAATCCGCTCCACTGATGAAGTTGTTGGAAGTGTCTCCCTTCCCAGAGTTCTCTTTTCTGCCCTGGTGCACTAATATTGATTATCGATGTCTCTTTGTAGTGTTGATACAACTATGCGAGGAGAGCACAAAAAATAAAAAGATCAAATTAGAAACACTCTAACATGATTTTCTTTTGTTTTTTATCATGTTCTAGAATATGTTAAAGAATAATTTATTTTTTACCTTATTAATGCTGTATGCATTAACTGTAAGCGCACTTTCCATGGCACAGCTCGTCTGCACACAGAAGGAGGACGTGTGGCTGCTACAGGCAGAGGGCCGTTTCACACTGTATGAATATTCGTATACATTTACATATGTCGTATGCATGTTTATAGGATTTGATTTGAAATAAGATTAAACAGACATTTCCCTTAATACAGAGTGACACACATATTTGTAATTACATTGTATATAAGACTACTGTGTGTTTGCTTTGTGTTTCTGAAATATCACGTGTGGCTTTTGTTAATGAAACACAGGCTTCCCAGTGAGTCCAGTTTATTGGTGTCAGCACATGCAGGGTGTGATGTACTCCACACTAAAACATGTCATGCATCGTCTAACTTGTTACATTTTGTTTTGCCCTTTTACACTGTGTGTTTTATCGTAGAAGGGTTTTTGGGGTGACCTTTCTCAACAACATGAGATATTTTTATTTGCACGTCCAGATTCTTTGTTACGGAGACCCTCACACATGTCCCCCATTTAACTTCATAATGACTTCAGCTGTGTGTATTTATATAATGCATTTCACTTGAACAGACCCCACAATCATGAAATACGATGCACTGAATCAAATTTAGGATCTGATTGGAGAGTCACAGCATTGTTTGGGATTTGTGACACGACTTGAGAAAGAACTTAAATGTCAGCATGTTGATTTCAATCATATTATAACAGCCGGTGTAACTTATCATACTGGTAAAGGTTATCTTTTTTTTTTTTTTAATTCACTTTTTATTCTCGCAGTCGCATTCAGAATGAATCCATACAACCCCATCTGACATAAAGACGCGCTATAGGTCTGCAGTGTACCACGATGCATACTACCGCAAACCACACACAAACGCTGGCGAAGCTGCCTTCTTCGTACCTCACCGTCACTTGAAATCAGCAGTTCTTAGCTGCTTATCAATCCATACAACCCCATCTGACACAGCTGTTTTCACATGACGCTGTTCGTTTTCAAATAATATTGTTAATATTTGAATGTGATGATTTTATATAGCACGGATCGGAAATCAGCAGTTCTTAACATTGCACCACGCAAGCTGTCGTATCAACCACCAACTGTAACTTGCTTTCTTTATTCTTCGGTTATAGTCTTGAATAAAAGTGCACTTTTATTTATGTGAAACCAGCTGTGTCAGATGGGGTTGTATGGATTGATTCTGAATGCGACTGCGAGAATGAAAAGTGAATTAAACAAAAAAAAAAAAAAAAGCTAACCTTTACCAGTATCATAAGTTACACCGGCTGTTACAGACTGAAATCAAATTTATGTTGTTATTCTAAAATTGTAAGAATAAGAGCAGTTCATTTCTCGAAGTGGAGCCGTGCGGGATCGAACTCGCCACCATCTGATCCCCAGTCAGGAGCTGATACCATTACACCACCGCGGTGGTTGTAGTAAGAATGTCAATGTGGCATGCTAATGCAGCTTTTTTTTTTGTGCAGTTATATTTTTGAAGAAAAGCGCACGTGTTCTCTTATTTGTACCTTTTGTGAAAGTGTTTCTTTGATATATGGACTTCAGGCTTCATACGTTATATAGTTTATGCCTACATTTTGTCATTTACTATTAGAATATGAAAAACGTTTCTGTTTTAAAAATGTGTTTGCACAGCCTACTATAGAAATGGAACACACATGAAATGCTGTATTCCAAATAACGCTCGAATTATTTCCACTCCCAGATAATCAAATCAAGGCAAGGCTTGAGCTAGGAGAAATTCGTTCTAAGTCGGTGGGGGGATGGAATAGCTGGCTGCTAGTAGCTTTTGTTTATCAGCACATTTAGATGACAAAGGACTCTGGCAGAGAGGTGCAAACGGATTTAAGACGCGATTTAAGGTGGGACGGATTTACGAGTTTTTTCGTAGGCTCTGGTAATTCTAGTGTTAAGAGATCAGCAGATGTCCTGCAAACAACAAGGGTGGACTGTTGTCACATACACAGGGATTTCAAGGGTAATAGCAAGAGACAGGAGAAGAACAAAAGTGTAGAAGAATAAATGTTTATTTGGGTGTAAGTGAACGAACTGATCAGAGCAAATATATGCATTAATCAGCACTGTTCTGTAAATTCAGTTCTTTATAAAATAGACCTCTGCCCTGATTTTAGTGACCATTCTGTAACAGACTGCTGTGATTTTTGCTCCCTCTTCAGCATTTATTGTAAAGAAATAAAAGACACAATGAACAAGGTTCCTCCTGCCTGGTGCCTGGTTCCGGTCTCAAAGAGGTTTAATCAAACTTGTCCTATCGTAGAAGATAAGTTTCTTTCTCTAGCTAATATGTTTATTTCTTCCACAGTTTTGGTGTCCAAATGTGAGGTGGTTTGATTCTTGCTGGAGAAAGACACCCAGCAGACTGGTGAACTCAAGTGAAGTGAGGCCGACGAGATAGCTTCATTCAGTAGGACTGCACCCAGCAAACGTTAGGAGGGGCCCGTTGATATCTGCATGGGACTGAAGACTCTGGAGGACGCGAGTGTAGAACCTACTTGGGTAGGAGAAGGCTTGTTCATTTACACTCTTCCTGTGTTTTAGACAGATCAGCAGCCATCTACACACCACATCGTGAACTCCCACTTCCTGTAGTTTGATACCCGATGTCTCATGTGGTTCCTTATAAAATGCTTTATGAAGACTGAATAAGTAACATCATTTCAACAGGTCTGATCATATCTTTTTGTTTCTTCCTCAAAGAATTCCAGCATATTAGTAAGACATGACCACCGTCGACTGAACCAATACTGATTTTTCAGTAAAAGTCCTATTTTTGCCATGTGCTGCTCAAGCTTCTCCTTAGTAATTCCAAGCATGAACTTTCCTACGATTCATGATAAGTCTACTGGCCCATAGTTACTTGGCCAGTTTTTTATACCCTTTCTATATAATAAGATAGTATTTGGAAAGCATCTGCCCTGATAGACCGGAAAGAAAAAAGAGTTGCCAGCTGCCTGGAGCAAAACTTCAAACAATAGAACGTGCCAGTCCCATGCCTTGGGCGGCCGTCTCTGTCACTACCTGATCTGTGGTGCATAGTGAGGAGCACAGCAAGCTTAATCCAGCACAAGGTACAATGAATACATGCAGAACAAGCAAGTCCTTCCATAATATTCTCATTATGGTCACTTAATGTACCCTTTGTGAGGTGTAAATCCATGTGGAGTACCAATCAGGAGGTGACATGTGTGTTTACGCTGTAAATTATTCATCATGAGTGAAGCAGATCAGTCAGCAGCGCAAAGTGTGAGGTGGAGTCCACTTAGAGTACTGGCCATGCCATCAGGGGGTGACACCTCCATTGGTGAGTTACTGACTGAGGTGTTCTGAATGGCAGTGATACACTCCTGGATCTCATGTTTCCACACAGGACATGACCCAGGTGTCCCACTTTTGTTTGCCAAAATATGACTTTATATGATGGCAGCTTGTGTGTTGAGAGCACATCACTGTAGCTCATCAGTATACTGTCGTGTATTAAGACTGGGTGTGTAAACTCAGCTGCGTCAAGTTCATGTTAAAGACTTTGTGAAAACACCACAGGCCTTTCACCGTATCCTTGAGGAAACACAGTCCAGTGTGTGGGGTCTGAATAAGTCACAGCTGTCATGGGTGGACTAAACCTAAAAAGAATGAACTGCAGGCGTTCACAGCTGTATAAATGACTGTGCCCGCTGGCAGAGATGCTATCCTGAGTGGTGGGCTTCTTGTTATATTGGCCATGTTGTTGCTGATGTGACTGTTCACTGGTCCACCCCGATGACTGTGGTCCTCCAAAACTGCATGACATGTTGTTACTCAATCAAGGGGTTTGTTCTCAGTGTTGTACCTGATATCCCCTCACAATATTTACAGACATGGCCCCCTGTACAGCAAACGTAGTACAAGGGACTGCAGGCTTTCAAAAAGAACGAGCAGAATGGCTGACATCTTCATTTAGGACACGCTGTGAAGTATTTTTAAGAGCATTCTTGCCTGTCTTAGTAATTATTGTGTTGATTGGACCCTTTATACGTTTTATATTCGTATTTCAAAGCCACTGGAAGAACAGCACTTGTGCCTCAGGCTTCATCAGAGACAGAAGTTCTATAACTACATCATCGACTTCAATTAACCTTGTTGCTTAAACCGTACATCCATCCATTCATTATCCAACCTGCTATATCCTAACTACAGGGTCACAAGGGTCTTCTGGAGCCAATCCCAGCCAACACAGGGCACAAGGCAGTAAACAAACCCCGGGCAGGGTGCCAGCCCACCACAGGGCACACACACACCCACACACTAGGGACAATTTAGAATCGCCAGTCCACCTGTCCTGCATGTGTTTGGACTGTGGAAGGAAACCCATGCAGACACGGGGAAAACATGCAAACTTCATGCAAGAAAGACCTGGAAAGCGAACACGGGTCTCCTAACTGCGAGGCAGCATTGCTACCACTGCACCACCGTGCCGCCCCTAAACTGCACATTTTTAATGTAACACTTACTAAGGGAGACATTGTGGCAGGTGATACTAATTCCTTACAATAATATAATTCTTACTACTCCTCCTGGCATTAATTGTGAACTTTCATTCAAGTCTGAAGTGTACTGATGAAGCCTGAAAGGTCTTTATTGTGTAAGAAACTGGAAAGTGGGGTGTGTGTTTTAGAAGAAGTGTGTAAGAGTCCTGTAAGCGCAGGTGTGTTTACAAGGCCACATGTAACCAGGATAAGGTGAGGAACCTGCGTTATTAAAAATCACGTGTAGGTAATCTGGAGTTCTCAAAGCTCTCCAACGTCAAACTGAGCTAAAAAGAGTTCAACGCCATCATCAGCCACCAGAAACAGAAGCCTGTGATCATTTCTTGTGTTTCTTAAATATATTTAAACAAAGGGACACTTTATGAATGTGTTCTCCTTGGCTGTGTGACTGAGCCCTGAATATCTTAGTACAGACTCCCCTACAGATTCACCTCCCAGCACACTCACTGACTGCATCAATGATCTTAAGCTATGGATGGGAAATAACTTTCTCAAACTTAATGCCAATAAAACGGAAGTGTTACTGGTCGGCCCAAACTCCCAACTTTCTAAGGCATCCAACTTCTCTGTTTCTGTTGATGGTCCACTTGTCAAACCTGCTCCTGTTGTCAGATATCTTGGTGTTTTGTTTGATTCCTCACTTAACTTTGAGCTACACATTAGGTCTGTTTCCTAAATCTCATTCTGTCATCTCTGTCACATTGCCCGCCTCTGTCCTTTTCTGTCCTTTAATGAGGCTCAAACTCTGGTTCATTGTTTCATAAAGTCTCGTATCGATTACTGCAATTCCCTCTTCATCAGCCTCCATGCTAAATCTACACAGAGGCTACAGTGCATGCAGAACTCGGCAGCCACACAAAGCGTTTTGCTCACATCCCTCCTGTTCTCTCCCAGCTTCACTGGTTACTGGTGCCATCAAGGATTAAATTCAAGATTCATCTTCTCACCTTCAAGGCCCTACATAACCTTGCCCTCTTCTACCTCACTCAGCTCCTTACACTCCTTGTCACTCTCTCAGGTCCTCGAGTACCAATCTCCTTACTGTCCCACCCACCAGACTCTCCACCCTAGGAGGGCAGGCAACTCCTTCAGTGTTATGGCCCCTCAACTCTGGAACTCTCTTCCTCAGTCTCTCTGAGTTTGCTCCTCGTTCTCTACCTTTAAATATCAACTGAAAACTTTCCTCTTCTTTTGTCTGTTGTGTATTTTTTTTTACTGTATGTAAAGCGACTTTGGGTTTGTGAAAGGCTTTCTATAAATGCAAATTATTATTTTTATTAAAGGGGCGTCATACCGGCATGTGTGCTTCTTGCCTTTGTCACACACGTGCGCATGGGAGGCAGCTAAAGGGCTTGAGTGAAGGCAGGTCCGAGGTATACCAGGATGTGGCAGAGTGCACTCTTTTTCTCCCTTCCCTGTAGACCATTCACGGGAGATCCCACCTGACTCTCTTGACGTCACTTCCGGGACCGAGGCTATGGAAGAAGACCTTGCCGGACTCCAGCCCCTGTGATGTCACGTCTGGGCTCGAACCAATGGCTGAAGACCATGGGCCCGATCCCTATGACCTCACTTCCTGTCTTCCCCTTTAAAAGCCTGCACCTTTTCCCTATTCCCTCAGTTCTGTCTTGGACTCAGTTGTATGCACATCAGTGCAGTATTTCATTTAAAAAATGACTTTTGCAGCCAGGAAACCAATTACACGGGTGGCTGCCCCAAACCTTTCTATGACTCTGTGTGACACCTTACACCCGCTGCTGCTTGGGTAATAATAATAATAATAACTGGGAGGGATGCGTGTGTACAAAGTAAAGACACTCGCAGGCTGACAGAGTGCAGTGGACTTGTGCAGACTAGAAAATCCTCAGGTTATTCACTGATAAATCTACCTCTGATAACGAGACATTTACATGGCATTTCAGAGACCAGGGATCTGTGAATAACCGCATTATTGAGGTGCATGGCAACACACTCACGGCTACAGAAGAAACTTGTATACTGAACATGTGTGAACAGTTTGATAAAGGCCTCCATTTGTTAATTAATATCGTGGCCTGTGGTTCATCCAGAATTAGAAAGGGTAACACTTGAGTTTAGTTGCAATATTTAGGAAAAAATGAATTTATTACTCATACTAGCTGTGTGTGGTCTTCAGGACAAAAAGCAACCCAATGACTCCCCAGCAGTTGTATTATATTAGTAAAGTTACAGAGACGTCAGCTAACTGCGGCGGGCAGGTCGTGTCTTATCTGAGATGGACGTGTTGTCGAGTGCAGCTGTGGCACAAATTGAGTGGGACAGGCTGGAACCGGTCTCAGACAAACATATGGTAGCTCGTTGTGTGAATGTACAACATGCATGTAGCACAAAGCTGAGTTTGTCTGCTTGGGTTGAGTGAGACGTGAGGGGCATGCAGGTGCTAAAAAACATTAAAAGTGCAGGCATGCGCCATCTTACAAAGGGCAAGTCACACTTGTATAAGCTTCTACATCTTCACACCAACTCCCATGGCTGTGGTTGATGCGAGCGGAGTGGACTGCTCCACACACACGCACACACACACACACACACACACACACACACACACACTGGTCTTTCGTTTATATGTCTAATACTGTTATGTACCAAGACCTTCATAATGGCTTCTTTTCGTCTAAATAACACTTGTAAAGTGCCAGTAAATTGGCTCTGAGCAGCACTGGGTGCAGGACAGGATGGAGTGTCAGACCACCACTGGGCACATCCTCAGCTCATTTTAAACCACTGATTTAATGTGCTGCTCGCTGTTATGTTCAAAGAATGTTAAACTGTCCATAAAAAACAAAGAAACAAACAGCAATTACAGGGAGATGAAGCAAACTGCAGAGAGCCAGCAGCTGGACCACCGTGGAGCTGTGAGGAGAGACCACTGAAGGCCCTGAGCGGCTCTGGACAAACAAATATAATGAAGACATCTGTGATTTGATGAAGTCATTAGAGAATTAGGAACTGAAATTAACAAATAAATTCAACTAGCCAACCCGCTGCGTAGCATACACCGCATAGTTATTTATTGATGGCTGAACACTTCTGGAAAGACACAGTTGTCTAAAAGGGGTAGGTTTGAGGATACAACAGTAAGTGATGAAAAGATGGAACTCTGGAGAGAGCAACATACAACACAATAGTGAACCCGGGGCGTAGCATACGCCGCATAATTAGCAACACTTTCATCAATGACTTTTTTCCAAAAATATCTGACTGATAGAAACAAACAGTTACCTGATGCATGAATTTGTATAACATTGAAAGAAGAGTTGTTTCCATGAAATACATGTGAAGCGGTGGCCATGTTAGGAAAATGAACAGTCAACGTGACTCACAGATGCATGTGGACTGTACACCAGTGTTTCCCAAACTTGGTCCTGGTGAGCCCCTGTGCCTGCAGGTTTTTGTTCCTACCAGCTTCTGTTTTTAATTGAACTCCTGGGCTAATTAAGTGAACTGATATTTCCCAAGTTCTGTGTTTAGTGAACAATATAAATTGTCATTATTAAGATACAATGAAGAGGGAAAAACTGTACAGAGAAAGGGCAAAGTATAATGAAATCAACAAAAGAGAGTTAAGAATTTAAATCAGTGCTAACAGGTGTTGTCAATGATTAGGAATCTGGTTGGAACAAAACCCTGCAGCCACAGGGGTTCACCAGGACCGAGTTTGGGAAACACTGCTGAACACAGACGAAACCGACTCAGGTGAGGAGTTGGGGCGGGCAAAGTAGTTGCAGCTATTGATTATTCAGTGTTGTTTGCCTGGGTGTCTGATCTGCTTGACGGGATCAGAAATAAAAGGAAAACAATGTGAAGGCAATGTCACAGGTGTTCCTGTAGTATAGCGGGTCTACAGCTCTCCTTCAAAAGGCCATTTTTAAATAAATAATCACCGCGCTCACAGCGTAGTGAGGGGCGTGGAAGTGTGGCTGAAACGGTTTCCGGGTGGCGTCGTGCCGTGGGCATTTCTCCCATGTGCAGTGTTTGAGCGAGTGAGGAGAGAGAGAAAGCCGGTACGTTAGAGCGAGCAAGAGCAGGCTCGAAGGCAATGTCACAGGTGTTCCTGTGGTATAGCAGATCCATAGCTCTCATTCAAAAAAAAGGCCATCAGGCACAGAGAAGGTCAGCTGCTGAGAGAACGTCTCGACTGTTGCAGGGCCTGAATCGGTGAAGCAGGTGAGACGCTAATGTAAAAGAGGCACTGGGCTTATTGGTTTTTAAAGAATGCTTCCTTCATTGTGTTTTAATCTCAGTTTTAAAGGATTGTTTTAAGGATCCCATGGGATACCCCTCACAAACTGTTTTACACGCTGCATACAGCCATTCAGAGGTACATGTGGACTGTAGCAGGGACAAACACGAATGACGCCATGTTTTGTGAGTTGCTGCGTCCGAGTTGGTGGGCGTGGCTCTGCGAGTTGTCGTCGTATCCAATGGTCTTAGAGTTGGTGGGCGTGGCTCTGTCTTGCTTCTTGCTTGCCATGGACTTAGTGAATTATATATATAGATACTTCAAAGAACAGCATTGTGCACAATTCTAGAGAAACAGCGGAACTTAAACCTTTAATAAAGGAATTACATTTGGATGAGAACTCTCTTCCTGTCACTACTGTTTAAAATATTTTTTATAATTGTTAAAAAGTTTTACTTAATTTTTAAAAGCACCCTTGACTGATTTTGAATCATCTTTATAATCCTCATGCTATTCCATCTAATAGGGTTGCTGCAGTGAAATATTTTGTACAAACTGCACACACAATACACATGTAGACATTTTTCTGTATTTCATTAACACAGTACAAGTTGTCTCTTTAGCAGTTTTTAAAGAATTAAAGTGAATTCCTTGTAAAAATACTCCACACTTTCAGAGGATGTCCCCTCAAATAACAAGTACCTGTGTTTACATATCATCAGTCAGGGCAGGAAGAAGTGGGTTCAGGTTGCTGGGAACTTGTCGTGACATTATTCAAAATACAACGGTCAATCACTGCTTCTGCAGAGGGAGGACAAGAAAAAGCATTAGACAACAGCACCAACCCCTGGTTGGGAGTGTAATTACATTTATATGAGCCTTGAAGATGTTTCCTAAGCACATGTGTGACATGGCCCACCCAGCCCAGACCAATTGGGTCAGGTAGCCCAAACCGTGAGGCCATATCTCCGAGAAACCACATCGGCATTGACATGGAGGGAACCGTGGCGATCTAGGACTTTGAATTTGAATCACTGAAGGTCCAAGAAACATCAAGTGACATGCTGGTTTGACTATTTGTGCAGTGCCATCCACTATAAAGTTGCATGGTGGGTGACTAGAGTGAATTCATGCCATGAAGGTAGTACCTCAGCTGAAGAATAGCTCACTTATTCACCAATACTTCCCTTTCCATAGCCGCATACCTGGTTTCCAGGTCCAATAGTTTCTGGCTCAGAAACACGATGGGATGTTCTACATAAATGACACTCTTGCTCAACACGGCACTGACCTGTGTCCAAAATGTCACCCTGGGCAATAAAAGGCAGAGAAAAATCCAACAATACAGGTGTAGGTGTAAGGGCCTGTTTCCATTTTTTCACCCCAAACCACTATATTAGGAGCCCTCTTGTTTGTCAGGTCTGTCAAGGGCATAGCCCTCTAGGAAATATGAGGCACACACCTGCAGTAGTACCCCACAAATGCCAGGAATGCTTGTACTTGCTGTTTGGTTTGTCGACAGGGCCAGTTGAGTACAGCATTAACTATGATACACTGTGGTTGAATTCTAGTACCTCCCATCCTTTAGTGCAGTTATTTGGCTTCAATTGATCCAAAATAATCTTAATGCCACTATTATATAGTGTGAGGAGCACACCTCGACCCTGCTGCATGTGTTCCATGTCATTCTCGTAGGCAGCACTATAAGAGTTGTGAGCCATAGCTCTCTGTTCAGCAGATGTTAGAAGGTGGCCGGTGTTAAATGCTAAATAATATTTTTTTTTCCATGATGGATTCCTTTAAGGGAATTTTCCAATACCCTTTTGTCATGTCAAGGTTGGTCAAATATCATGCTTTATTTGAATTGCTTGAGGAGTTTGTGCACTCACAACATCAGATATGCATCAAAACAGGAAACATGCTGATGTAACTCATTGCAAAAGTGCTAACTGCCATCACCTTTGGGACCAATACAATAGGACTGGACCAGGGACTAAAACTTTCCTCAATCATTCCTAAATCATGCATTCGTTTGACCTTAAGTTTCACTTCTGCTGATTTTGCTTCTGAAAGTGTTTACGGGCGTTCTTAGACAACTACTACTTGATCAGTTATGATGTCATGTTCAAGCAGAGAGGTCCGAGCAGGACTTTCAGTAATCGCTTCTTGGATGGACAGAATATCTGCTTTGAACTCTCGTCATTGTTCGGGTTGTTTAACCAAATAGCCAACCAGTCCCATCCTTTCCTTAATTTCATAGCACCCTTGCCAATGATCCAATAATTTGGAATAGGAAGTGGAAGAAGCTTGACTTGATCTCTGAGAGCAAACACTAGGAGCATCTTATCATGGTTATAGATTTGGCTGATTGCGCATGTTCCATATAAGCTCTTAGTATTGGTCTGATTTTACCAAATATATTGCATAACTGTGTGATATATTTGAAGATATTTGTGGAAGGGGGCTCTTCACTTTTCCATCCATCTTTTAATATATCCAGCAACCCATGAGGTTGTTACCCATATAAAAATGCATGAGGTGAAAAAACTATAGAGGCTTGTGGGACTTCCTGGTATGCAGATAGCGAGAGGGGTAGTAACTGATCCCAGTTAGGAGCCCTCTTCTTTGTCAGGTCAGTCAAGGGCACAGCCCTCACAGAAAAATGAGGTACAAACCCACCTTGACACACATTTGCTTGTGCATCTTATTAAGCTGTTCGACTAGACCATCAAGCTGAAAATAGTACACTGAAGTCTTAAGGTGTTTGATTTGGAGTAATTTGGCAACCTTCCTGAATATCTCTGAGGTAAACGGCGTCCTTTTGTCTGTTAGGACCTCCTTTGGGATATGTGCAATGACCCCTACCAGTTCCCATGCAATGCTTTTGGACTTTAAGGGGATAGCCTCTGGATACCATGTAGCACTATCCAATATATGTCCTTGGGCTGAGATTCAGAGAGGATCTTCTATGTCCACCCTGATACACTCAGAAGTTCATATATCTATCAGAGGAATGGAACAAGAGGAGCATGGTCTTTTCTAGGAATCTATCACAGCTGACATGCCAGATACAAAACACAAACACGTCGGATCTCCTCATTAATTCCCTGACAGTAAAATCAAAGTTTTATCCTTTTGAGTGTTTTCTCAGTTCCAAGATTGCCACCCAAGAGGTTTGTGTGTGCTAACTCACAAACCTGCTGCCGGTAAGATTTTGGTACCAGCAACAATGGCCTCAACTCACCCTCATGTTCTGACAAATGACATAATAAATCATTTTAAAATACAAAGTAGGGTTCTGGTGGCATGGAGTGTGTGGTACACTGTCAGTTAACTTAAGTAAATCGTCATTGCACTGTTCTCTTTGAAAAGACGCTGATGTTTGTGGAAATTGACATTGAAGTTCTAAGAACAAATCAGGCCTGACCTCCCTGGGTGGAGTTATTGCCAACGTCAGTTTGCTCGTGGCCTCGATAGCAAGTACATGATATAAAACATAATAAAATCACATTACAATGTGTCATGTTTGTCTTTTTTATTTTGTGCTCTCCTTGTGTGTTGCATCAATACATCCAAAAAAATTACTTGTACACATTAGTGCATCTGGACAATAAATAGTATTCTGGGAAGTGAGACACTTCAACAACTTCATCAGTGTAATGGATTGTGTAACCTGCAACTCGTCAGCCTGTGGTTAGGGGAAAGGAAGAGACGTCAAGGGAATAAATAAAATAAAACTCAGTGCAAAAAGGAGAAACCTGAGAGGAGAACTGACACCAGAGAGCAAAGTCAAGGAATTTAACACAAAATGACTTCAGCTGTGTGTGTTTATATAATGGCATTTCACCTGAACAGACATCACAATCAGGAAATACGATGAGCTGAATCAAATTTAGGATCTGAGTGGACAGTCACAGCATTGTCTGGGATTAGTGACACGACTTGACACAAAGAACGTTCACGTGTTTGAAATCAACAAGCTGAGGTTTATCTAAACACACAGATATCAAGTGTCAGGTCTTTGTTAATGATCACTTAAAGACACTTGTGTTCAAATCCTCACTAAAACATTCATTACTAAGATATGAAATATCAAAACACACGACTGAGCGCACACCTCTGTATTGTGTCGTTAGATTTGTAAAAGTCTTACCAAGATAACTGAACACTTTCTGAGCCATTGTGGTCTACAACAACCAGCAGCCATTTGACAAATGAAAGAGGAAGAAAACCTGAACAATTTGTGATGTGACTATCAAAGGAATAAATGTGGTGATAGGCAGACAATTACTGACATACAAATGTGATTTCTTTATCTTAAGGTTTAAGTTTCTCTGTTTTTCTAGAATTGAACACAATGCTGTTCTCTGAAGTATTAATTGTGTTCTCTATGAGGTGAGTAGCTGCGGCTAATGACACATATGGCAAGCCAAATTAACATTTAGAGATATCTCAAAATGAATTTCGGATATCTTAAAATGTAATTTACTTTTTAAGATATCTGAAACTTGCTTTGAGATATCTTAAAATACTTTCCTTTACATTTTAAGATATCTGCAATACATTTCGGGATATCTCAAATGCATTTCAAGATATCTCAAATACAGTTTCAGATATCTCAAAATAATTGTGTCTGTATTTCAAGATATCTCAAATGAATTTTCAGATATCTTAAATTGACCTTTCATGCATTTTAAGATATCTTAAATGCATTTCAAGATATCTCAAAATCAATTCCTGTAAAACTGCCTAATATTTCAATGGGACTTCTTGTTTATTATAAGATATCTTAAAATGTATTTGAGATATCTGAAAATGGACAGGAAGCTGTTTTGAGATATCTGGAAATGTATTTGAGATATCTTAAATTGTATTGTAGATATCTGAAAGTGCTATTGAGATATCTTGAAATAATTGAGTGTCCTTTTAAAGATATCTTAAAATGCATTTTAGATATCTTGAAATACAATTTTAGATATCTTGAAATACATTGTTAGATATCTGAAATAGAGCAGAGACCCATTTTAAGATATCATGAAATTAATTTTAGATATCTAAAAATGTATTTCAGATATCTGAAACAACAATGAATTTCAAGATATCTTAAATGCTTTTTAAGATATCTAAATTATATTTTCAGATATCTTAAAATGACTTCCTGCACATTTCAAGATATCTCAAATACATTTCATGATATCTCAAAATCACTTCCTGTGCATTTCAAGATATCTTAAAATAGGCAGGAAGTTCCATTGAAAGTATAAGAAATTTTACAGGAAGTGATTTTAAGATATCTGAAAATGTATTTGAGATATCTTGAAATACGCAGGAAGTTATTTTAAGATATCTGAAAATGTATTTGAGATATCTTGAAATGTGCAGAAAGCTATTTTAAGATATCTGAAAATGTATTTCAGATATCTCAAAATGCCTGCAGATGTATTTTAAGATATCTTGAAATGTATTTGAGATATCTCAAAATGCACATGAACATATTTCAAGATATCTCAAATTGCATTAATTGCATTGCATTAATTGCATTGCAATTACAGCATATCACTTCAAGATATCTTGAAATCTGTTTGAGATATCATACAATTCTTTTTAGATATCTTAAAATAGATGTATTTTTAGATATCTATAATTCAATTTGAGATATCTAAAATGCATTTCCAGATATCATAAAATTCATTTTGAGATATCTCTAAATGTTAATTTGGCTTGCCATAGACACAAATATTAACAAACATCAGTCTAAAGGAGCAAATCCTACGTTTAATTGTGGACATCAAACCTCATTTGACCTTCTCAGTCGTCCATTTCAGTTCCTCACAGTCACCTCAGTGTCATTTAGTGAGCCAGCAGTGTGAGGAGTGAAGGCCGACTGCTCCGTCTGCACTCGTCTGTCATCTGCTGCCTTAGTGAGGAGGAGTGCAGATTAAAGTGCAGGAATAGGAAACATCAAATTAGAATGAAAAGTTTAACGTGAGACAAAACTAAAATAATAAAGGAACAAGTATCTTATAGGATTTGACTCTTAAACAAATCACCACACGCCTGACCAAAGCTGAACAGAATGTCCGCCGTCGTCTGAGCTCAGCTGTCAAGTTTTTAGTTGTGAAATCTGAAAGTCTATGCAAATTATATATTAAAAGATTTTTATATTTCCAGATATTAGGTCAAATTCAGCACATTACTTAATTTATGATCAGATAAATAATTCCCTCCCAAAATAATGGAAATAGGAATAATCATTTTACAATGAAAAAAAAAATAGTCACCTAGAAACCCTGAAGTGTTTTTATGAACTGTCAGGAGTCTCCTACATTTACAGTGCTGTTTATTACACATTCAAATAAGAAGAATAAGATTTATGACAATAGTTGTGATGAAATAAGCAATAATCATAAACAGCGTACACTCTACACCAATGAAGTGTTTGTAGGAGTCTCGTACATTTACAGTGCTGTTTATTACACATTCTAATAATAAGAATATGATTTATGAAAATAAGTGTGGTGAAATAAGTAATAATCATAAACAGTGTACACTCTACACCAATAGAGTACAATTGTAACAAAAACAATACAGCGAATATGAAATGATTGTGTTATTAAGAAATACGTCCAAGTATTGCACTGCTAATATGTAAAATGAGCAAAGGAATAATACATATTTTTTTTATTTTCTTTAACATTTACAGTAAATTGAGCACTGAAGAAGCTGGACTAAATATTTTACACATCAGGATGATTTTCAGTGCTTTTCTGAACCAGGAATACATAAAAGCGTAAAGAATTGGATTAACTGCATAATTCACTTCACTTAACAACACAAAGACATTCCCGATGATAGCTTTGATTAGGTTACTACTATCATCAAAAAAATTGTACACATAAACAGGCAGCCAGCAGATAATAAAAACCCCCACGACTACTCCTAATGTTTTTGCGGCTTTTCTTTCAGACGGTTTTGATATTTTACTGTCAGTCACCTCCACAGTTTGTCTCTTTTCTATCATACAGTTAATGGCTCTTGAATGGCTTCTTGCTACTGCAAATATTCTGATATAGAAAACAATCATCAATAAATAAGGCACAATAAAAGTTAAGAATACAAAGAAAATGCCCATTTCATAACGAGTAAATACACCACAAGTCTGTTCACATGTCTCTGTTAAAAAATCACAAAAATATAAAAATATGACTGTACATGAAAGAGCAAACAGCCACACTACAGCAATGCTGATCTTTGTAGCAGTTAAAGTTATTTGTGAGCTGTAAAAGAAAGGATGGCAGACAGCAATGTAGCGATCAATGGATATTAAAACCACATTATATATCACAAGTAAAGTAAGAAAATTGGCAAGGAACTGATATAAATAACAATAAATAACTCCAAAGTACCAGCAACCATTAATCACGAGACTCAAAGTGATGGGCATCACTAAGAAGCCTGTTAAGAAATCGGCCGCTGCGAGTGAAAGGATCAGAAGATTAGTCGGCGTGTGCAGCTGAACAAAATGAGAAATAGAAATGATGACAAGAAGATTTCCAAAGACTGTCGAGAAAAGCAAAAGACACGAGAAAATGTAATAAAGTCCATAAACTTCAGTTTTAAAAATCAGTTTGTAACAAGATGTATTACTGTGAGGATAACAACGTCCAACTTTTATTCCATTCCACTCCATGTCTGTCCCCTGACTGAGCCGTCCTGCCTGCACACTGAGATGTTTATACACTGAGGCCCTGCGACTGCCATATTCTCTCTGCTGACGTAATTCACATGAGGCGTCTCTCTGCTGTGTGTACTTCACAAATTCTCTCAGGATGTTTGTTTGTTCATTTCAGTTCTTACTCACTAATGAGTTCATCAAATCTCAGATGTCTTCATTATATTTGTTTGTCAGGAGCCGCTCAGGGCTGCGGTGGTCTCTCCTCACAGCTCCACAGTGGTCCAGCTGCTGGCTCTCTGCAGTTTCCTTCTTCTCCTCTGTCTGCTGTTTTTGTTTTTTTGTTCTCAGTCACTTTGACTTTCTTTCCTCATCACAGCGAGCAGCACATTAAATCAGCAGGTTCAGATGAGCTGAAGTTGTGCCCAGTGGTGGTCTGACACTCCATGCTGTCCTGTGCTGCTCAGAGCTCCGAGCTGACCCTGCATGGAGTGTGCTGGACCAGCCTGTGCTCATGAGAGGTCCTCACACACACACACACACACACACACACACACACACACACACACACACACACAGTGTACAGTAACAGCTGTGTGTTTTTGTCTTTTCCGGACCCTCACATTAAATTCCAAACAGTATTCCCCCCGTTGCTCTCTGTCAGTCTGACGTTGTGCTGATTGTCTTTGTCTGATTTACTGGACGTCTTTCTTTTCTTAAATCCTCAAACACCCAACATGCATTTCTCTGTGTCAGTGGCAGCTAAACTCTCAGAATTCCAATGCAGCAGAGCTCACTGATGTGATTTTTAATTTTGAGGACATTTGCTGTGTCACTGATTTCTAACTTTCTATCAAAATAAACTAAACGACTGCGTCTTGTTGGTTTTAAAGCATCGAGGAGCACCGCACTGCATGAGTGTGTTAGCCGTCATCACTATAAGGACAATTAATGTTCTTAATAACGATAGAAATGATGTCAAGATCTCCCCAGAACAATCTTCTATTGTATTGTAATGCTTAGGTTCACTATTTTATATTAATATTACAGTTGTATTAAATTCATACTGTATTAGAGTAACAGGAAGTGATGTTTTTTACAGAAACTCTGAAGTGTACAATAAAAATACGTGAGGACCGCCATCTCCATCATACGAGTTCACTTTTGATTAAACAATTAGCAGCAGCTGCTCACTGATGGCAGACGTACGACTTTACAGGAGTTTGTGTGTCGTGTTGTTGTCATTCTCTTCTCATCGACAGACAGTGAAGTGGTTCTCACAACACAAGAGTTCATACGTGACACACTGGTGGTCTGTTAATATAAACTTCATGTGAGGCCCCTCACCTGTTGGTTAACAGATTGGCACTGGTGCATACAACATTTTTCCTGTTGACCAAACAGCAGGCCAGGCCATTATATCCACCTTAATAAAATGATACATTTCTGTGTGTTCTCTTCATCCAGTTGCTATGTCTCTGTCATTCCAACAGTTGGCACTTTGTAAACATGTTTAGTGGTGAAATGCATTGTATTCATCATTCCATTAAATGGCATATAACAGACATTAACGCTGCTTGTACAAATCCCATAAATGTTAATACTGAATACAGCCAACTGAGAGTGACTGCCAGACAGGCAACTTATCTACCTTAATAAAAGAACAAGTGTCTGTGTGTCTTTGTGTCTGTGTGTCCACTTGGTTGCCATGTCTCTGTCATTTCGACATATGGTGCTTCACATGCATTTGTAGTAATCAACTGCATCACATTTGTCTTTACAACAGATGGTTGAACCAAATGGATATAACAGAAACATATCAAGTGTTTGTCTGTGTTTCTGTCAGGTTACTATATCTCTGTTATAACAACTTTGGTATGGGATTCATAAAAGTAAGGTTAAGGTTTGTGATGCGCCATCTGTTGAAATGACAAAGGCAGTGCACTTTCTTGCTACCTGAATTACAATGACACATTCCAATAGATGGTGCACTGCAAATGTTAACACGTGTTATTGAGGGTTCCCCACCTGTATCTGCAGTGCCTGGACCTCCTCCATCAGGGCAACTGCCAACCTAGTCAGGTCCACTTGTTCTGACATCTTCCAGTAGAATCCTGCTGACTACGCTACTGTAATGAAAACACAGCAGGGTTAGAAAATGGTGGAGTACCTCGAAGGTGAACCCAGCATATTTGCTGGACAAAACTAAAATAAGAAGCAAAAAAGGTTTGAAGGCCTTTTCAGAGTGGAGTCACACTGATGACATATAAAAATGGAGGTGCTGCCCCTTAAGAGGAAGACAGATGGAACAGCCAGGGCCACGAGGCAGAAACACGGAAATGGCTTCATGGGGACTGGCGGTCATCTGATCTATAGGAGCAAGAGGAGAAGCATTAGCTAACAGTGGCAACACTCGACTCAGGGTGGAATTGGGACTAGATGAGCCCTCAAGTTGTCTCTAAATCACAAGTTTGTGACAATGGCATCAATCTGCTGATCTTTTCATGCTTATTACAAGATAAAACTATCCTCAGAGCAACAGGCACAAAGCAGCATGAAACAGGACACCGATCCATCACAGTGCAGAGTCAAACAAGTACTGTATGTTCACTACTTTGATTGTTTTAAAGATGTCTGTTCACATATAACGCAAAAAGCAACTCCTGCAGTAGCCATGTCTATCTGTCTCTTCATCCGCTTTAAACAATTCTCCTCCCAGTGGACCAGTTTTGTTCAGAATTGGCACATGGACTGAGCTGGTTCATGAAATAAAAAAGCAGGATGAATTGCATTATGTGGATTAACAGTAGAACACCTGAAGCCTACGACAAAAAAACTCCCCCTCCCCCCGATCAGACTCTCTAAGTAGCAGCACAAGTACAGACGCAAACCAAGTGTATGTGTGTACTTATAATATTAACAAAAAGAGCAGCTTACTACTGAAAACGGCAAATATCGGAGTGAGTGGGGATTGAACCGGACACTCTTGATTACAGTTGGTTTGCGTCTGTACTTGTGCTGTTACTTAGAGAGTCAGATTGTGATGTTAGAGCACGTGAGCTTATTCAGTGCAGCAGGAACAACGCACATGTTGATCTTTTTCTTCTTTCAGTACATGTGCCTTCCCTGTTTATATATCTAGTGACTTCTCTGCCTGTCTGTCTCTCTATTACGCAGTGCTCTGTCTGTCTGTGTGTTATGGATCTTAAAAATAACAGTTATAAAGACAGTTGTTCATGTTAATTGCAGTCTCAATTGTTAAACAAATATTTTAAAAGGAGCGTCCCACATGAAAATATAACAATCTCATTAACTGACAGTGCATACCAATTTATAAATTTTATGTCCGTTTGAGGTTAAAAAGGAAAAAAAGTAACACTTTATCCCCAGCAGGGAATCAAACTCAGGTCTGTGAGGCACAGAAAAGCAGCTGTGATCTGAGAAGCAAATCTTAACGCGCTACACCACGGAAACTGTTGTATCATCCTTGAAGCTTTTGTGAAAGTGTTTATTTGATCTTTGGAACTCAGGCTTTACACATTCTATAGTTTATGCCTACATTTTGTAACATTTATTACTAAAATATGAAAAAGTTTCTGTTTTAACAATGTGTTTACACAGATTACTGTAGAAACAGAACACACATGACATGCGTGTGTTCCAAATAACGATCTATTATTTCCACTCTAAAACTCCAGTTCAGTCACTCCCAGATAATAAATCAAGGCCTGAGCTGGGAGAAGTTTGTGTACGTTCTAAGTCGGTGGGGGGATGAAATAGCCGGCTGCTGGCAGCTTGTCTTTTATCAGCACATTTAGAGGACAAAAGACGCTGGCGGAGAGGTGAGAACTGATTTAAGAAGCGATTTAAGGTGGGCCAGATTCTATGAGTTTTTTCGTAGGCTCTGGTAATTCTAGTGTTAAAAGTCCCCCATGACTATAATATCTCCCTGTAAACTTGCCTTTTTGATATTACCAACAAGATGTGTGTTTAAATTACTGTCTGCATTGGGTGGTCTATAACACACTCCCAAAATAAGACCTCTTTCCCTAATGCTTTCCAGATTAGTCCAGATGTCCTCACTAAGATGGGGCTCATCGTCCAACTGAAGAGGACTTATATTTAAATCCTGTTTGGCATAAACACCAACCCCACCTCCTTTTGTGTTCTGTCTATCCTTCCTAATAAATGTGTATCCCTCTATGTTACACTCATCCCCATCATTTAGCCAGGTTTCCATTATTGCTATAATATCATAATTATGCTCCTCTATATACAACTCCAGCTCACTTACCTTATTTTTGATACTTCTAGCATTAAGACAAGCTATTTTAATGTGTTACTTCTTCTACATTTAAATGTTTGCTTACAATTTACATTACTACACATTTTTATTTCTACACCATTGTTTGTTCCTCCATGTATAGATCTAAACCTGGCCTGTCCTAAACTCCCTGCCCCCCCAATCCTCGACTAGCCTACTCATACGCCTCCCTAATACACTGGTGCCCCTCCAGTTCATAGGTAACTCGTCACAGTGGAACAGGTCTCATCTGTTCCAAAAGGAGTTCCAGTGCCCCATAAACCTGTAACCTTCTACGCGGCACCAAAATTTGAGCCATGTATTAAACCTTCTAATCTCCTCAATCTTACCTGGACTGGCGTGTGGCACAGGCACAACTTTGGAGAAGACTACCTTGTCAGTTCTGCTCCTCAGCTTGACACCTAACTCCTTGAATTTGGATTGCAGGACTGACAGACTACCCTTATGTATGTCATTTGTCTTCACAGCCTTCTTTTTGGACTTGAAAATTTTGCTTGTTCTTCTCAGGGTTAAGTTTTCCTTTTTTCTAGTTAAACTGCTAGCTCTGGCTTGTCTTTTTGCTATCATAATTATTTAGGCATGCAGACATGTCAAGATGGCAGTAAAGGCACTATAAATTTAAATAAAATGTCTGCCAAGCCCCAGTATAGACAGACAGACAGTCGCCAGCACAGTCTCTACTGAAGTGATTTCCTGCACTGTTCATATACGTTAGAATGTACAGACATGAGAGCTGTCTTAAAAACAATGCTTTATATTCTGTTACTCTAGCGTTATAAAAAAGAGCGTGAACACGTCAAGAGAGCAGTCCAGGGAAATGAAAAGTGGGCTGCTGACTGAAGCGGAAGCTAAGAACACATAACATCCATTAAAACAAGGGCACATGGTGTCCCAGAATACCTGTCTTCTATTACTTATGTCAAGCTTTGAGAGTATGGCTTTGACTTGAGCAGACATTTTCTTCTTTCCTCATGTAATGAAAATGCAGGACAGTTAGAAAGTGCTGGGGTACCTCGAAGGTGAACCCTATAGATTTGCTGGTGGAAACTAACGAAAGAAGCAAAAAGGGTTTGAAGGTCTTTTCAGACTGGGGCCAGAATGATGACTGACAGAAATGGAAGCCCCCTTAAGACGAAGCCAGACCTGAAGGGGCTGGGCCAGGCGGCAGCCACCCGGAAGTGATGTCACCGGGACTGGCGGTTGTCCGATCTGTAAGAGACAGAGAATAAGTATTAGGTAACAGTGCCAACCCTTGATTCTGGGTGGAATTACAGTACAACTAGATGAGCCCTCAGGCTGTCACCAAATCGTACTTGTGTGACTTGCCCCCCGCTACCCCTTAGCCCAGACCCATCAGGTCAGGCAGCCCACACCAGGAGGTCATATGCCCATTAGAGAGTATCAGTGTTAGTGTGGTGAGAGCCCTGGTGATTTTGAACACAGAACACAAGACAGTTAAAAAACCTTCTAGCATTGTTATACCATGGAAGACCCAAAGAGTGTCTGATTTAAAGAGAACATGCTGTAGAGCTGAGCGTAAATGGAGGAAGACTAAACTAACTATCCACTATGAAATACTAAAAGTTAAAATAACAGAATACAATAACACAGTCCGTCTTGAGAGGCGCTGCTATTTCTCTAAGATTATAAATAACAATGCTAGTAATCTCAGAGTCTTATTCTCGACGATTGATCATCTGATAAACCAGGTAACTCAATGGAATGCCTCCTAAGTACTTCCAGTGAAACTTGTGAGGCTATTGCTGTATTTTTCAATCAGAAAATTAATGATATTAGAAATAATATAGTATATCTCCTCAATACTATGGATCCTCCTAAGCCCCAGTACTCAGTTATAAACAAATTAAATTCTTTCACTAGGATAGATTTACCTGATTTACATAAAATAATTTTTCAACTGAGACCCTCCACCTGCGTCCTTGACCCAATACCAACTAATTTTTTCAAAGAAGTATCGGGCGTGCTAATTGATAATATTCTTGATATAGTAAATTCGTCATTAGATACGGGGGTCTTCCCAGACTGTCTTAAGACTGCTGTAGTTAATCCCCTACTTAAGAAAAATAATCTCGACCCCTCTGCTGTTGAAAATATTAGACCCATCTCTAACCTGCCTTTCTTAACTAAAATTCTAGAGAAGGCCGTCATTATGCAGTTAAATGACCGCCTCAATAAACCTGCTATTCTCGATAAATTTCAGTCAGGTTTTAGAACAAATCACAGCACAGAAACTGCACTCGTTAAAGTAGTAAGTGACTTGCGGGTAAATGCAGACAGAGGCCATTTATCTGTTCTCATCCTCTTAGATCTGAGTGCCGCATTTGACACCATTGATCATAATATTCTTAAAAATCACCTTAGTCAATGGGTGGGCCTCTCTGGCAGGGTCTTAAATTGGTTTGAATCCTACACGGCAGGTAGAAAATTCTTTGTTAGTTGTGGTAATTATAACTCAAAGACCCCTGATATCCTATATGGTGTTCCACAAGGCTCTATCCTGGGTCCGCTGCTCTTCTCAATCTACATGCTTCCATTAGGTCAGATTATCTCAGGGCACAATGTGAGCTACCACAGCTATGCTGATGACACACAACTGTATTTATCAATAGCACCTGATGACCCCAACTCTGTTGTTTCACTAATGCAATGTCTTATTTGTGTTTCTAAATGGATGAATAGTAACTTTCTCAAGCTACATAAAGAGAAAACTGAAATTTTAGTGATTGGCAATAATCGATACAATGTGGTTATTAGAAATAAACTGGATGCATTAGGATTAAAAGTCAAGACGGAGGTAAAGAATTTAGGGGTAACTGTTGACTGTAACCTGAATTTTAAATCGCATATTAATCAGACCACTAGGACAGCATTTTTTCACTTAAGAAACATAGCAAAAGTTAGACCTCTTATATCATTGAAAGATGCTGAGAAATTAGTTCATGTTTTTGTTTTCAGTCGACTAGATTACTGTAACGCACTCCTCTTAGGACCACCCAAAAAAGATATAAATCGTTTGCAACGAGTGCAGAATGCAGCTGCTAGAATCCTAACCAGGAAAAGAAAATCCGAGCACATCTCTCCAGTTTTGATGTCACTACACTGGTTACCTGTGTCATTCAGAATTGACTTTAAAATACTGCTTATGATTTATAAAGCCTTAAATAATCTCGCTCCATCTTATATATCGGAATGTCTGACATCATATACTCCAAATCGTAACCTCAGATCCTCAAACGAGTGTCTCCTTAGAATTCCGAGAGCAAACCTTAAAAGAAGTGGTGAGGCGGGAGGCCTTCTGCTGTTATGCACCTAAAATCTGGAACAGCCTGCCAGTAGGAATTCACCAGTAAGATACAGTGGAACACTTTAAAAAACTGCTGAAAACACATTACTTTAACATGACCTTCTCATAACTTCATTTTAGTTTAATCCTGATGCTCTGTATATTCAATTAATTATCAGAACTATTCATAGTGGCTATAAAATCTGTACTAACCCCCTACTCTCTCGGTTTTCTGTGGTGACGACCTGCACCACCACCACCTAATCAAAGCACAGTGATGTCCCAACATTGATGAATTAAAAGCCAGAAGTCCATGTGACCGTCATCATCAAGTCCTTCCATTAGAACCATAAATACAATGAGGACTGATCATTCATGGTAGGTGGAATGCCCAGAGGGGACTGGGTGGTCTCGTGGCCTGGAACCCCTGCAGATTTTATTTTTTTTCTCCAGCCGTCTGGAGTTTTTTTGTTTTTTCTGTCCTCCCTGGCCATCGGACTTTACTCTTATTCTATGTTAATTAGTGTTGTCTTATTTTAATTCTTACTTTGTCTTTTTTTCTCTTTTCTTCATCATGTAAAGCACTTTGAGCTACATTATTTGTATGAAAATGTGCTATATAAATAAATGTTGTTGTTGTACAGTCCGAGAAGGTCTGAGAGCCATCAAGTGACTCGTGGGTTCAACTCCTCGTGCAGGGACATCCACTACAAAGGGGCACAGACCATTACTAGAGTGAACTCACGGCCAAGAAGGTTGTACCTCAGCTGCTGGACGACCCATTTAATTGGCAGAGCTTCCCAGTGCAGCACAGCATACCTGGTCTCCCAGTCCAACAGGTTCTGGCCCAGGTACGTTACTGGATGTTCGATTCCATCGTCATTTTGGCTCAGCACAGCACCTAGTCCTGAGTCCAAAGCATTGGTCTGGAAGGTGAAAGAGAGAGCAAAGTCAGGAGTCATCAATTTGGAGGCCGAAGTGAGGGCCTGGTTAAGGTCACAAAAGGCATCCCATACCACTCTATTAGGGGTGCGCTTTTTTGTGAGGTTTATCAAGTTCAGAGAAGCAGGGCACGAACTGGCGGAAGTACCCTACTAAGCTTAGGAAAGTTTGCCGCTTGGTTAGTGGAGCCAATGCTCAATAGCGAAGACTTTAGCACACTGTGGTCGAATGGTCCCTCCTCCCACCATGTAGCCCAAATGTTTAGCCTCTGTTAGCCAGAAGTAACATTTCTTAGGATTAATTCAGCAGCGTTCTTTCAGCTTAAGGGTGAATCACATACTCGAGGACATCAAGGGGAAGTGCATTTAAAAAGTGAAACCAGGAAGCTCTTCTTTATGCAAAGAGTTGTGGGACTCTGGGAAAAACTACTGAGACATGGAGTTGAAGCAGAAACCTGGACAACCTTCAAAAAGTGCCTGGAAGAGATGGTGTGACAGCTTAGCTATTAGCTAAACAAACGGGCCTGATGGACTGAATAGTCTGCTCTCGTTTATCAGATTTCTTATGTGGGTTCTCATGTTTCTAATTCGGACAATGGTTTCACACATAGCCTGAAGGACGACTCGAATGTGCTTCACGTGGTCTTCCCAAGTACCAGAATAGGTGACCCCATAATCCAGACAGGACACACTATAGGCATTGAGGGGTCGTAGTACTCCGGAAGGCAGCAGGTGCCCCGTGCAAGTCAAATGGGAGGACGCAATATTGCCAGTGTCCACTAGGGGAACTGAACGCATGTTTTTTCCTTGGCGGATTCTGTTAAAGAAATTTGTCAGTCCTCTTTCGTCATGTCAAGCATAGTCAGGTACCATCTACAGATAGCCGGCGTTTACCTCGACGAAACAATGAAGTGGCCGAAAATAAAGTCAGATGATGGTGCAGGTCTGATAGACTATGATGTTGTTCTTTCTAGCTGGATGAATGTTATGTCCGATGTGAAGAACGGACAAAAATTTGACAGCAGTGCAAACATACATACGTCACTCTCAGCTGTTAGACCGGTGGCTAAATACAGCCTGTGATATAGAAGACAATGAACACCGAAGTCGGTGACTTGCTCACCTAGCTGACTTTCTACATCGACGGGCTGCCTTGTATGTCTGTAGTACTCAGGTGGGGGGAGCCTGAGTTAGCCAGTCAAAGGGGTCATTCTGCTTGACTTCTCACGACATCGACAGGCTGAAAGATTTCTGTGTCCAGTGCACGGTAGAGTTTTTACTTAAAAAAAAGTTTTTACATCAGCTGCTGGAGTCTCCTACATTTACAGTGCTGTTTATTTCAGATTCTAAAAAATTGAAGTTTTTTGAAGGCAAGTGTGGTGAAATAAGCAATACTCAAACAGTTGTCACACACGTACGTGCGAATGGGAGGCAGCTGAATGGCCTAAAGGAAGGGTAATTCCATGCCAGACCAGAGGGTGATGAAGTGCTCTGACCCCTTTTCCCCTTTTCTCTGCAGACCCATTACAGGAAATTCTACCTGACTCTGATGACATCACTTCTGGTTCCAGCCCCGTTGACGTCAGTTCCTCTGTCTCACTATAAAACCGCCATTTTTGCATTATGAAAGACAGTTCCTTTTTGACCTCCAGAAGATTTGTTTTTCTTTGCTTCAACGGCTACCTACACGTTGGCAGGATGGTTGGCTCCCAGAAGTCCCAGAAGCAGGACCAACATCCGTTAACAATCAGGTGGGAGAGTACCGTCATCAAGTTGCTGGAGGTAGGATGTGTGCCACTGTTCGGGAAGACCAGGTGCAAGCCCCGTCCACAAGGGTTATAACTGTACAAAGTAGATTCCACGAGGAGGGTGAGGAAAAGACCTGCAGAATTGGGGGACTCTTTATGGCAGGCATGTCAAACACGCGGCCCCCAACAGAAATCTTTGTGGCCCGCATGACAGAGCCTAGTTAGCACTGAACTTGTACAAAATGATTACTATCATTTGTGATTGAATCATTCTGCATCTTCGGTGTTACTTATTGACTTTTCTTACTTCTGCCTTCTGACAAAAGCGCGTTTTCCCATGGCATTACGGTACCGGAAACTTCATCTGCTAGTACAGCCACGAGCCTTGACCAAAGTTAATGAGCCGCAGCGTCACAACTGAAGTGCTAGGCTACAGCAGGGGCGGCCTTAGGCATGTGCAAACTGTGCACCTGCACAGTGCCGCCAAATCCCAGGGGCCGCCACGCCAATATATATTGAATATAAAACAGAAAGAGAAAATAACGACACAGCTGACGGCAATGTGGCCGAAAAACATTGTATTTCTTGTTAATTAGTACGCTGTATTTACAAATGTCGCTAGAGTCGGAGCAGTACGCTACAACAACAACAACAACATTTATTTATATAGCACATTTTCATACAAAAAGTAGCTCAAAGTGCTTTACATAATGAAGAAAAGAAGAATAAAAGACAAATAAGAAATTAAAATAAGACAACCTTAGTTAACATAAGAAGGAGTAAGGTCCGATGGCCAGAGTGGACAGAAAAAACAAAAAAAAACTCCAGAAGGCTGGAGAAAAAAATAAAATCTGTAGGGGTTCCAGGCCACGAGACCGCCCAGTCCCCTTTGGGCATTCTACCTAACATAAATGAAATAGTCCTCTTTGTAGTTAGGGTTCTCACGGAGTCACTTGATGCTGATGGTTATACAGACTTCTGGCTTTTAATCCATCCATCATTGTTGGAACATCATGGTGCTTTGGGTAGATGGTGGTGGCACAAGCCACCACCAATAGGACACCGGAAAAGGAAACAGAAGAGAGAGTAGGGGTTAGTACAGATTTTGAATGGTTATTATAATGAATTGGATATACAGAGTGTCAGGATTAAATTACAGTGAAGTTATGAGAAGGCCATGTTAAAGTAATGTGTTTTCAGTAGTTTTTTAAAGTGCTCCACTGTATTAGCCTGGCGAATTCCTACTGGCAGGCTATTCCAGATTTTAGGTGCATAACAGCAGAAGGCCGCCTCACCACTTCTTTTAAGTTTTGCTCTTGGAATTCTAAGGAGACACTCAGTTGAGGATCTGAGGTTGCGATTTGGAATATAAGGTGTCAGACATTCCGATATATAAGACGGGGCGAGATTATTTAAAGCTTTAAAAACCATAAGCAGAATTTTAAAGTCAATTCTGAATGACACAGGTAACCAGTGTAGTGACATCAAAACTGGAGAAATGTGTTCGGATTTTCTTTTCCTGGTAAGGATTCTAGCAGCTGCATTCTGCACTAACTGCAAACGATTGATGTCTTTTTTGGGTAGTCCTGAGAGGAGTGCATTACAGTAATCTAGTCGACTAAAGACAAACGCATGAACTAATTTCTCTGCATCTTTCGATGATATAAGAGGTCTAACTTTTGCTATGTTCCTTAGGTGAAAAAATGCTGTCCTAGTGATTTTATTAATATGCGATTTAAAATTCAGATTACAATCAACGGTTACCCCTAAGCTTTTTACCTCCGATTTGACTTTTAATCCTAATGCATCCAGTTTATTTCTAATAGCCTCACTGTATCCATTATTGCCAATCACTAAGATTTCGGTTTTTTCTTTATTTAATTTGAGAAAGTTACTATTCATCCATTCTGAGATACAGGTTAGACATTGTGTTAGCGAATCAAGAGATTTAGGGTCATCAGGTGCTATTGATACATACAGCTGTGTGTCATCAGCATAGCTGTGGTAGCTCACGTTATGTCCCGAGATAATCTGACCTAATGGAAGCATGTAGATTGAGAAGAGCAGCGGACCCAGGATAGAGCCTTGTGGAACACCATATAGAATATCATGTGTCTTTGAGTTATAATTACCACAACTAACAAAGAATTTTCTCCCTGCCAGGTAGGATTCAAACCAGTTTAAGACACTGCCAGAGAGGCCCACCCATTGACTAAGGCGATTCTTAAGAATATTATGATCAATAGTGTCAAATGCGGCACTCAAATCTAAGAGGATGAGAACAGATAAATGGCCTCTGTCTGCATTTACCCGCAAGTCATTTACTACTTTAACGAGTGCAGTTTCTGTGCTGTGATTTGTTCTAAAACCTGACTGAAATTTATCAAGAATAGCATGTTTATTGAGGTGCTCATTTAACTGCATAATGACTGCCTTCTCTAGAATTTTACTTAAGAAAGGCAGGTTAGAGATGGGTCTATAATTTTCAAGAGAAGAGGGGTCGAGATTATTTTTCTTAAGTAGGGGTTTAACTACCGCAGTCTTAAGACAGTCTGGGAAGACCCCCGTATCTAATGACGAATTTACTATGTCAAGAACATTATCAATAAGCACACCCGATACTTCTTTGAAAAAATTTGTTGGTATTGGGTCAAGGGCACAGGTGGATGGTTTCATTTGAGAAATTATTTTATGCAAATCAGGTAAATCTATCCTAGTGAAAGACTCTAATTTATTTATTATGGAGTACTGGGGTTTCGGGGGATCCTTAGTGTTGGGGAGATATACTATGTTATTTCTAATATCATTAATTTTTTGATTGAAAAATACAGCGATAGCCTCACAGGTTTTACTGGAAGTACTTAGGAGGCATTCCTTTGAGTTACCTGGGTTTAACAGATGATCAATTGTCGAAAATAAGACTCTGGGATTACTAGCATTGTTATTTATAAGCTTAGAGAAATAGCAGCGCCTCTCAAGACGGACTGTGTTATTGTATTCTGTTATTTTAACTTTTAATATCTCATAGTCAATAGTTAGTTTAGTCTTCCTCCATTTACGCTCAGCTCTACGGCATGTTCTCTTTAAATCAGACACTCTTTGGGTCTTCCAAGGTATAACAATGCTAGAAGATTTTTTAACTGTCTTTTCAGGTGCAACTATGTCAACAGCAGCCCTCACTTTAGTATTAAATCTTTCCACCTTACTATTTACATTCTCCTCGCTATTATAGTTGGCACTATAAACGGACTGATTGGTTAGAATGTTTGTAAGTTTTAAAGTTGCTGATGAGTCAAAGAAGCGTTTTTTAACAATATGCTTCTCATGAGTGTTTTCTATCATTATTTCTATATTAAAAAGTAGAAGAAAATGGTCTGAAAGACCCGTATCAATGACCTGCTTTATATCAACTTTTAGTCCTTTAGTAATTACTAAGTCTAACGTATGACCTGCTTTATGTGTAGGCTGATTAACGAGCTGTCTCAAATCAAAAGAGTCCAGGAGGTTCATAAATTCTTTTACTTTTTGGTCACATTGATTATCTACATGAAAATTAAAGTCGCCGACTATTAAGAGTGCGTCATAGTTCGTAATTAAGATTGACATCAAGTCAGAGAATTCCTCAAAGAAAGACGCGTTGAATTTAGGAGGTCTATACACGGATAATACTAGAACGTGAGAAACTCCCTGAATAACAATGGCGAGATACTCAAAAGACTTGAACTTACCAAAACTGATATTTTTACATTATATGTATATATATATGTATATATATATATATATGTATATGTATATATGTAGTATTATAACGTTCTGCCGTAATGAGAATATCATGGGCCGCCACTTGGTTTTCAAGTTACGGACATGCGTATATAAAAGCGTGTCATGAGCACGAGGCAGCTATCCAGTGTCCGCTAATTCTACCTTGTTGTATGGAGACTGTATGGAAATAAATTGCTTTTCTTTAAACTTTAATCTTCAAGTGTTACATTTTTTAAAGTTTTCAGTATTGGAAAGAAAGCTACAGTAACTTTGTATAATAGTATTTGCTACAGTGCGGCCCGCTGATGCACATATGGCATCGAAGCGGTCCACCAATGGTAGTGAGTTTGACATGCCTGCTTTATGGCATCTCGGGGGAGAGTGCTGCCCTCCCCACCATGGCAGATCCTTGGCTAAATGTGGAGGTCCCCCAGAACAGCAGGTGGAGATTTGACTCGGAGCGGCCAACCAACTCACAGATATTTTCTCTATGAGACAAAGCAGGACATTGGCTAAGAGCAAAAGAAAACAGTGCCCGCCAAATAGTGGAGCAGGTCACCTGCTATTTGTTCCTAAATGGCCTGCCTGAGCATATCGCCCAGCCTGTTTGGGGACAACCAAATACAAACATGACCGAGCTGACAGAACTCGTCATAATGTGTGAGGCTTGTCTGTCTCTTAATGGCTGCTTGGCTGTGTGTGTTCTGCTTCTCTTCCTTCCTGGTTCTCTCTTCAGTCCAGCAGATTACAGAATGAATACTTTAACACTTTAAGCTGATGACATTTTAACGCTTGTAAGGGCCAATCTGGACACCCCAGCCCCTCTCTGTCTAATGTCACTTTGACAGACCATATCAGTACACATCCATGAGGAGAGCAAACACAAAGAGCGTGGACTATTAGATATGTTTTCAAACAGGAGATGGCATTCAGTTTACTGACCATATTTAACTTGCTTCACGTGCCTCAAGTACGACTGTATGACCAAACTTAGACAAATGAAACACGATATATAAGCCTTAAGCCACATTTCTCTTAAACAAGAATTTGCATTTTCTTTAATGTAATTTTTTTCTCTATTTTTGTGTAAACTGTTTAGCTTTGAAATTTTACTAAAATTTTTAAAACGAAAATATTTTGTCTGTGGAATTATTTGGAACACACGTCAAGAGCATCACTTTAGTACATGTGGAGAGTGCAGTATATGACAACTCGAACATCACCCTTGACAAATTCCTCATCCACATCAATGCATCTGGTGAATAAAGCGAATTCTCTGAAGGGAGACACTTTAACAACTTCATCAGTGGAGCGGATTGTGTAACCTGCAACTCGTCAGTCTGTGGTTAGGGGAAAGAAGAGATGTCAAGGGAAATAAATTAAATTAAGCTCAGTACAAACCGGAGACGAGAACTAACACCAGAAATCAAAGTCAAGGAATTTAACCACAAAATGACTTCAGCTCTGTGTGTTTATATAATGTCATTTCACTTGAACAGACATCACAATCTGGAAATACGATGAGCTGAATCAAATTTAAGATCTGAGTGGACAGTCACACATTGTCTGGGATTAGTGACATGACTTGACACAAAGAACTTTCACGTGTTGAAATTAACAAGCTAACGTCTATCTAAATGCACGGATATAAAACATCAAGGGCCTCATGTATAACGCCATGCGTAGAATTTGCACTAAAACAAGGTGTACGGACAAAAGCGGAAATGTGCTTATGCATAAAAAAATCCAGATGCACAAATCTGTGTGTATGCCAACTTCCACGTTCTTCCGCTACATAAATCCCAGGGAGCGTGAAAAGTAATGTACGTGCACGCACTGACTCCTCCCAGAATTATGCCTCTGGAACAGTAGCACTGCTTTGACGCATGGTGGAAAAGTGAGTACGCAAAGGGGTGTGCTGGCATGAGAATGTGCGTGGCTTTAGACCAAGTTAAGCGTGGAATCAGGCATATGCAGCATTTTTGTGCATACGCACTGTTTATACTTGAGGCCCCAGGTCTTTGTTAATGATCACTTAAAGACACTTCAAATCCTCATTAAAGAATTTATTACAAAGAAATAAAATATCAAAACACACGAATGAGTGCACACCTCTGTACTGTATCGTTTATACACAATTTACATAACATTTCTATTATTATTAAAGTTATTAAGCAGTTCGCATACGTTTGCAATCTGAGATTTTTCTTCTTTTTTTTGCATATAACAAAGACATATGCTTTACATTTGCCAATCCAACAGACTGCACATCACAAACATTAACACTGCAATCTTTTTTTCGTGTCTGCCATTTCTATAGGAGGGTGACAATGAGTTAAATTCCAATGGATGTTTTTCAAATGTTGACAAGTAATAAGCAAAAGGAATCACTGAAAACCACAGAAAACAAAAACAGCAAAAAAAAAAAAAAACAGTACAAGGAAAGTTCGAAGAAAGAGATTTTTTTACAATGTTTCTGTTTGGGGATCGTTGTGCAAACATGCAAAACTGAGCATGCGACCACAGATCTAACTGCTCTGTGGATGATTCGTTCAAGCATTTCAAGGTCACTTCGTTGTAATGAAAGCATCTGTTGAATGTACTTCGTAGTAACGTGATTTCTATAGACACATATCATATGGGGAAACTGTCGGGACCATAAAAATACTTTGTTGTAATAGTCTCTCACCTCGGTCTCTCTCCTCTCTCTGCACCGCTGCAAAGCCCCGCCCGCCAAGCGTTCTGAAAAGTCTGAGTGAGTCGCCGTTGCCGGCAGTTCTCTCGCGGCCCGGCTGTCAGATGGTTGCAGCCTGGTAGTGGGCCACGGACCAGGGGTTTGGGACCCCTGATCTAAAGCATCAAGACCCTAACTTAATAACATCGTTGTGATGATAAATTCTCATATCGGCTTTTCCTATTCAGTCATTTTAGATAACTTGATGCTTCATTGTTTTATTGATTTTCTTTTTGTGTTTTTCTTCCATCCTTTTTCTAACCTTATGTTTCAAATAAACAGTCGTGTCCTGGCAGCACTGGGCAGTAGCCCGCTGTGAGTGACTTGTGCCAGAAGGACATTGGCTGGGATTTCAACTTCATTTATAACAAATCATCTCACTGACATGTCAGATGATTTCCAGACACAATCTGACAGAGCAGAGCAAAAGTCACAGCAGTGCTTAGCAGTCCTGTTGGTTTATTATGGGACTGATTATCAGACATTTTAATAATTAAACGCAATTCATATAAAGAATATTGATGTGGAATAAGGAACACAAGCAGTTCACCAGTAACAATATGAGAAACAAAAGAGTACAAATTATTAATACAGAAAATGCTTAATTTACAAAATTGCTGACAATGTACATGTGTTCTGAAGTGACTTTAGCTGCAGGTGGAAGCTCCTGTCGCACTTTACACAACTGTTGTTACAGTTCTGCCTTTGTCCAGAAACGCCTCCATTAGCTTTATGACCACAGTCTTGGAAAGTCTTTATCCCGTGGGACGACTGGAATCTTTTCCTGAATAAGGAGTGGCATTGCATGTGTAGTTTGTCAGCAGGCCTGTGTCGATCAAACACAAGGAGCTCTGCAGTCTGCTTGTGACTTTACACTGTAGGAAGATAAGTAAATAAATCAAGGTAAATAACATTCGATCTGGCTTTTACATAAATAACATATAAATGTTTTTCTAAATAAAGACCATCACAAAACAGAATCGCAAACGGAACTTTGCACAATACCTTGGCAAGCTCTGTAAGCCGTGCTGTTTCGTTTAAGGACAGGTGTGGGGCAGACTGAGTGGCAGGATGACGCCGGACATCATCCTGTATCCAAACGGTGGCATCTTTCACCTTTACACCTGGTGCAGCTTATATGTGAGTGGATGTTTCTTGTGTGGGGGTTCTGTTCTCTTTTTCTGATGCAGAACCCTCATCCTCATCTGAGTTCACAAGCAGTGTCATATTGGGGAGAGCGTGAATGTGACTGAGAGAATAAAACTGAATAATGAAACAAAATGCTAACGTTTACAAGTGCCATATATTTACAGCGGCTGTTACAGACATAAATCAAATGTATGTTTTTATAATAAGAGATGCTCACTACTCAAAAAGGTAAATCTAGGAAGGACCCGGAGTCAAACCCACAACCTCTTGATTACGAGTCAGCAGTTCTTACCGCTGCACCACCTAAGCAGTCATATCAGTGTTGTACCCTAACCTGATTTCTTTAAATTCACTTATATTCTTGAATAAAAGCACACTTGTTTTGTTATATTTGTACCTTCTATGAAAGTGTTTATTTAATACTTGGACTTCAGGCTTTACACATTATACACTTCATGTCTACGTTTTGTCAGTTATTACTAAAACATGTTATTACTAAAACTATGTGTTCAACAATCCCTGCCTCGCATTTCTACATCCTACATTTACACAGATTGTTATAGACACGGAACACACGTGAAATGTATGTATTCCAAATAGCGATATTTTATTTACCCTCTACAATTCCAGGCACCTCACACCCAGATAAACAGACTTGAGCTCTGAGAATCTGTGCGACTTGAACTGCATCGGTGGGGTGATGTGATAGCAGGCTCCTTGCTGCTTGTGCTGATTGACACATTTACAAAACAAAAGACACAGATGGAGAGGTGCAAAGGAATGTAAGGTGGGCCAGGATTATTAGTTTCTTCGTAGGCTTCAAGGATTCTAGTTTTAATCAACATTTTGTATTTTTAAACAAGTAACCGACTACCACTGAGACACACAGACAGTCTGCAGTTCTGCCCAAGCTGCTGTTATTTGTGCTCTTCAGCACTGCTGTTAGTTTTTACAGTCTGACCTGTAATGCCCAGTGAAAGGCCTGTTAAGGTTTTTAATATTCAGTATATATTCTGTATTGACATCAGTATGCTGCCTCAGTTTTATTCATTTCTTCTGTACAAACATTCATGTTCAGTAAAAAAGAGGACACAGCAGGTGTGATGAGAAGCTTGCATTGCGTGTCTGTGCCCACCGTAACTCAAACATGGGGCAGCATTTCAATGCCAACCTTCAGCCAGCTCTCTTAAATTTATCTTAGAGAAACTCACAAATGAGGGAGAATGAAGCTTATCTCAATTTGCCATGAGGCCATGAAACTGTCGACAGTGAGCAGCCATTGACCTTTTGCTACCACGTAACTTCAGATTCTGCCAGAGATGTAAAGCAGTGGTGGCTTCATGAGGTGGTCACACAAGATGCTGAAGACCTGCAAGACGACTCTTGTGACACGTAGGTGCCTTGGATTAATTGCTCCTTTTGTAAAATTGTCCCCAGTCATGAAGTGACATTAGAGGAAAGTCACTCTGGTATAACTGAGTTGCTCAGTCCACATCTCAAGAGTCGGAGGCTGTGCATTGCTACCAGCAGGGCTTGAACTTAACATTTACCAGGTCACCATTACCCACCATTTTCAGGCAGGTGGTATCAACTTTTTCAGCCCTGATGCCAAGAATGTCAACCATAATGTCTCTGTCCATCATATTTCTTGTCATAGTCCCTCTTCGACTGGGTCCCAACATATTGATTTTAAATGGAACAGATAGACTCAATTAATACCTTATGTCACTCCCTTTGATTCACGAAATTCCCAATTCACCAAAAAAAAAATTAACAAATTCTCATTTCTTTGTAAAAATATTTTTTATATATACAAGAAAAAAGTCTTATAATTTTTACAGTAGTTTTTACAAGTATATGTGTATACAGTAGTGTTATTTACAGTAAATTTTGTTCATCAATAATACAGAAAAAAATGTATTCTTTTTATTACTTTTTTTAAAAGGACAGGTCACCACTTGTTTAGCCCTTTGTGGTAATTCAGTTAAATCACTCAGTTCGTGTTAAGTCTCTTCTAGGTTCCTGAATTGTTTCCTGTTGGATTCTGTCCTCTCTTTTTTCTCGTTTGTCACTATCTACTGAATCCATATCTGATTTCTCTATTAGATCTTCTTTGTCTAATTTCCATGGTAACTTACTTTGTTTTAACCCCTTACCTATTTGTCTCTTTCCCTGTATTACTGTATCTTTTCCTGTCTCTTTCTCTTCTAGAGGTTTAGTCTGAAATATTATTTGTTGTGTCTTTTCTAAAGCTATTTTCTCTAGGTCTTTGGTTTGTACTCTTCTTAGGTTTTGCATAAGGGTCTCCTGTTCCTTACGACTAAGTTTGTTTTCTAAACCCTCAAAAATAGTCTTAGTCTCAAATCACATTTGTTCATTTTGTTTGTCTTTTCTAATTTTTTCTTCAATATCGTGTAAGTCCTTGTTTAAGTTAAGCATCCAGCTTTCATACTCTGAATCATAAAATCTCATTTTATACCATATAGTGCCAGTATGCCAACATTCCTGCTAATCTGTGTCCTTTCATAATTCCCACCATTTCCTGTTGGGTCTCCACCAGCTTCTCTGTATAGTGTTCGCCAAGATCTGGATGGTCGTAGCTTGCCGGTTACGCCCATTTGCCGTCAAAAGCTCTGTCACCTTATCATCCGCAAATGCCGGACGTATAAAATCTATCAATTGCATAGTCTGATCTCTTATTGCTGTCGGGACCTCCTTTTCAACCGCATCCACCGCAATATTAAGGTGGCGTTTCATTTGCGCCCACCTGAAAAACATCTTTGCCTTCTGTGAAAAGGTCAAACCTGGATCTGCTCTCTCTATTCTATTCTAAATACTTTGGCCATATACGAATCCTCTAGGTTTTTCGTATGTTTTACGATAGTAACTGTCTTCCGCAGACCTCAATTCCACTGTTCTATATCCGGCACTTATTCCCCTCTTCCCTTCCCTTCTAATCCTGTCTCTTCTTTCTCTCATCCTCCATCTATCTTGGTCTGAATAATTATAGTAGGTTCCCTCATAACCTGGTCAACCTTGTTCAAATGTTTGATTAGCACTCACTCTATTCCCATAGTTCCTTCCTCTAAATCTATAGTGCTCTCTCCTATTCCACCGATAACGTCGATCGCTATTATATCTATGCAGATCTCGTTCTGGCCAATTACTCCAATAGTTATTCAAATCTGAGTTGTATTGTCTATTGTCGTGTCTAGAATGGTCTTGACCATAAGTACGATTGTCTCTACAATCTCTTAATTCATAATAGAATCTATTCCATTCTGGGTCTCCCTCCATTCCCCTAATGTCCTCCTCCTCCCGACATTCTTCTAAGTTCTCCTCTGTTGTGTGTTGGTCACAGTATTGTTCCATGTCTATGTTGTAATTGTGGGTGTAATGACCCTTACCTTTTGTGTTCCTTTGTCCCCTTTCCCACGATTGTTGGTCCTGACCCTCCATACTGTCTCTGTCCATTATGTTTCTTGTCCTGGTCCCTCTTCGAACAGGTCGTGCCATAGTGATTTCAAACAGAATATATAAATACAATTAATATCTTACTTTAACCTCTTTAATAGATAAGTTCCCAATTCCAATAAACCACCAAACAACTTAGTTTTCTATAAAAATTTATATATACAAAAGGATTTTGAATTTACAGTAGTTTCTACGAAGATGAATATACACTAGTCTTATTTACAATAACCACATTGATATTCAGTATGTTTACACACAAAAAAATTCTTTCTAAATTTTCTTTTCTTATTAATTTTAATAGATAGATAGATAGATAGATAGATAGATAGATAGATAGATAGATAGATAGATAGATAGATAGATAGATAGATAGATAGATAGATAGATAGATACTTTATTAATCCCAATGGGAAACTCACATACTCCAGCAGCAGCATACTGATACAAAAAAAAAAAAATATTAAATTAAAGATTGATAATAATGCAGGTATACAGACAGACAATAACTTTATATAATGTTAACGTTTACCCCCCCAGTGGAATTGAAGAGTCACATAGTGTGGTGGAGGAACGATCTTCTCAGTTTGTCAGTGGAGCAGGATGGTGACAGCAGTCTGTCACTGAAGCTGCTGCTCTGTCTGGAGATGATCCTATTCAGTGGATGCAGTGGATTCTCCATGATTGACAGGAGTCTGCTCAGTGCCCGTCGCTCTGCCACAGATGTCAAACTGTCCAGCTCCATGCCTACAATAGAGCCTGCCTTCCTCACCAGTTTGTGCAGGCGTGAGGCATCTTTCTTCTTAATGCTGCCTCCCCAGCACAACACCGCGTAGAAGAGGGTGCTCACCACAACCTTCTGATAGAACATCTGCAGCATCTTATTACAGATGTTGAAGGATGTCAGTCTTCTAAGGAAGTATAGTCGACTCTGTCCTTTCTTACACAGAGCATCAGTATTGGCAGTCCAGTCTAATTTATCATCCAGCTGCACTCCCAGGTATTTATAGGTCTGCACCATCTACACACAGTCACATCTGATGATCACGGGGTCCATGAGGGGCCTGGTCCTCCTAAAATCCACCACCAGCTCCTTGGTTTTGCTGGTGTTCAGGTGTAGGTGGTTTGAGTCACACCATTTAACAAGTCTTTGATTAGGTTCCTATACTCCTCCTCCTGCCCACTCCTGATGCAGCCCACGATAGCAGTGTTGTCAGCGAACTTTTGCATGTGGAAGGACTCCGAGTTGTATTGGAAGTCCGATGTATATAGGCTGAACAGGACCGGAGAAAGTACAAGTCCCCTGTGGCGCTCCTGTGTTTCTGACCACAATGTCAGACCTGCAGTTCCTGAGACGCACATACTGAGGTCTGTCTGTAAGATAGTCCACGATCCATGCCACCAGGTATGAATCTACTCCCATCTCTGTCAGCTTGTCCCTAAGGAGCAGAGGTTGGATTGTGTTGAAGGCGCTAGAGAAGTCTAGAAACATAATTCTTACAGCACCACTGCCTCTGTCCAAGTGGGAGAGGGATCGGTGTAGCATATAGATGATGGCATCCTCCGCTCCCACCTTCTCCTGGTATGCAAACTGCAGAGGGTCGAGGGCGTGTTGAACCTGTGGCCTCAGGTGGTGTAGCAGCAGCCTCTCCATGGTCTTCATCACATGTGACGTCAGAGCAACAGGCTGGAAGTCATTCAGCTCACTAGGACGTGATACCTTTGGGACTGGGGTGATGCAAGATGTTTTCCAAAGCCTCGGGACTCTCCCCTGTTCCAGGCTCAGGTTGAAGATGCGCTGTAGAGGACCCCCCAGCTCCACCGCACAGGCCTTCAGCTGTCGTGGTGATACTCCATCTGGACCCGCTGCTTTGCTGCCACGAAGTCTCCTCAGCTCTCTGCTTACCTGCGCTGTTGTAATTGTGGGTGGGGATGTCTCTCCTATGCTGGTACCAGCAGAAGGATGTGTGGAGGGTGCAGTACTCCGAGGTGAGAGTGAGAGTGGGTTAGGGTGGTCAAACCTGTTAAAGAAGATGTTCATTTGGTTTGTTCTCTTCACGTCTCTCTCGATGGTGATACCCCGCTTCGAGCTGCAGCCAGTGATGATCTTCATCTCATCCCACACTTCCTTCATGCTGTAATTCTGCAACTTCTGCTCCAGCTTTCTCCTGTACTGCTCCTTCGGCGCCCTGAGCTGGACTCTAAGTTCCTTCTGCACGCGCTTGAGCTCATGCTGATCACCGCCTTTAAAAGCCCTTTTCTTCTGGTTCAAAAGGCCCTTGATGTCACTTGTAATCCATGGCTTGTTGTTAGCATAGCAGCGTACTGTTCTTACTGGAACTACAATGTCCATACAGAAGTTGATGTAGTCAGTAGTGCAGTCAACAACCTCCTCAATGTTCTCACTATGTGACCCCTGCAGGATATTCCAGTCCGTAGTTCCAGTCTCTCAGAGCCTGCTTTGCCTCAGTGGACCACTTCTGAATGAGTGTGTGGTTGTAGGTAGGACCCTCACTTTTGGTTTGTGGTGAGGCTGAAGCAGAACCAGGTTATGATCTGCTTTCCCAAGCGCAGGCAGCGGGGTGGCACTGTATGCGTCTTTAACGTTTGCATACAGTAAATCAATAGTCCTATTTCCTGGGGTGTTACAGTCCACATACTGGGAGAAGGCAGGTAATGTTTTGTCCAGCGTCACATGGTTAAAGTCTCCAGCGATTAGCACAAGCACCTCAGGGTGCTGCGTTTGTAACTTAGCAACAGCAGAATGGATGATGTCACTCGCTGTCTCCACGTCTCCCAAAGATAAATTTGAAAATAAACTTTAATATTTTCCACACAATCAGACAAGAAGATTAATATAGATAATCAATAAAAGTACACTTCCCGGACTTTCTTTTCAAAATAAATGTATTTATATAGTCTAAATTCACATTTAAATGAATTCTCGTGTCTATGGTCAATATGGTCTTTATAGTGTAATACAAATGCAATCTTATAAGCACCGTTAATGGACTTCCAAATAAGCAAATAAATTCTTTTAATTCTATCTTTTCAAAAGAAAATATTAAACGGGATAAACTTTCCCTAGGATTTCTATTTTCAAATCTATTGTCTGTTCCCTCAAGGTCACAAATAACAGAAATGAAAAGCGTCCGGTCTTCCTGTTTCTATTGTTGCATACAAGGGCTGCCTCTTAAATAAAATTAGAAAAGGAAAGAGTAAGAAAAACAAAATAAAACAAAAAAATACTAAGACACACCAGACGTTTCGGCATTTTAACTTTCTTCAGTGGTGCTTTTTGAAAACCAGAAGGTTTTGAAAGAGAAAAGAGACTACCGCAGTACACCGGCAACAGCAACTAAAAGAATAAAGAAGAAGTCTCAATTATTGTCCTGGTCCTAAACAAGAAAACAAATGGCGTCGGAGGACCTGGCTGGGTTAGGCTTTACGACTTAGAGAGTGAACGTCTCGGCACCCCTCACAAGCCTGTAAGGAGTAATGGCACTCTCCACCCTCCGTGAATTGTGAACGCCTTATCAAGGTTTATATGTCGCTCAAATAGAACTTTTAATGTTCATATAAAAAAGGTCTTATCTGTTTATCAGTTTTTTGGCTCCTTCGCTCGATGCGACCGCTCCCCACTGTGTCTAAAGTGAAAGACGAAGTCTCTTTCATTGTATTTTCTGTTCACCAATCCTTGTTTCTCTTTTTACCTCCAATTAGGTTCTGCTACGTCATCTCAGCTTCGACTTCTCCTTCAGCCAGACTTCACCGTGCTCTCGGCTGGATCCTCCATCTTGGATAGCTAAGTGCATCTTTTTCATGTCTCCTTCCTTCTTTCACCTTTTTACTTTAAATTCTTTTTCCAGGTTTCACAGGTAAAATTATTGTGCTCAATACTATTTTATTTTCCAAAATCATTAACAAGTTATCACACATCCAATAATTCTATATTAATACATGCCATCAGCTATTTTAGTACAAACTTGTTTACACTCAGTAAAATATATTCTAATAATTTTCTTTTTATAGGTTCCTGCAGGAGACAAGGGAAACAAGTTAGAATCAAGAATCTCATAATAAAAACAAACAAAAAGTCATTTTAGCGTTAATAATCAATTTTGTCAAAGACTGTAGCATGACCCTCCCAAAAAAAATTTTTTCAAAAAAAACCTTTTTTCATCTTAAATTATGTTCATATAAGTCCCCAGATACTTTCTATATTTGAAAACAATCCGTATTCCTCTTAAGATCTTTTATATTCCCATGTTTCCAAAATGGAGTGCTGTCTCTTTAAATGGAGACCTCGAACTTTGATCAGGACGTGCACAAAAACCACAAAGTATTTTAACAATCTTTTTTCGCTAATTAATCCCTTTATGGATATATATTATTGTAATCCCCAGGGTCCCTTCATCCAACTCCAGGAACATAGAAAGCAGTTTTATGTTTGCATATTAAAATGTCTTTTATTATTGATTTTGACTTTACTCTTACTTTTGTCCCCTCTGTTTTCTCCCTTAGGGTCCGTTATCCAGTCCAGTTCAATTTTAAGTCTATTTGAATATCCTCAGGTCAAACCCCCTAAAGGGTTAATAACCGCTTACCCTTTCCATTCTTTACGTAAGTAATCTCTTCAGACTATTTAATTACCTCCAAAGGACCTTCCCTTAGGGTTATGATGTCTTAGGGTTATTTCCTTTCATATCAGATTCCTTCTTCCCAAGATTCCCCTCCACTTTGGGTTCAGATCCCCCTTAGTGTTACTATTCGATTTCTCGATATGTAGTCTTAGAGGGTTCTCTTTAGAGTCAGAGTTCTTCCATATCTGCCATTTTAGTCTCAGGGTTCCCCTTTTAGGTTATCTTTCTAAACTATGATCTCTTAATATTAAGCCGATCTTCTGCACCTCCCATTTGATTAGATTGCCTTTAAGTTCAGGGATGACGCAGGATTAGTTCCTGTGTGGAATAGGGTTCTCACTAAGATTTGGGTTATTACAATCATCACCCTTTTAACATCAGGGACTTATGTTACTGACCTTAAGTTCAGGGATGTAGTCAGGCTTAGGGTAGGGGATGCCAGCGGAACTGGCATGCACGGGTTCACTGGCTCCAGTATCTTTCACATTTATACATAATTAACTAATTGCCCCAATGTACACATATATACAAACATTTTTAATTAGATTAGGCCTGGACCCTTAAATCATTTCTCATTCAAACCATCCAGATAAAACGTGCCCAAGGCCTGGATCCATTCCAATTCCTTCCTCAGTCTACGGGTTTTGTGCCAATAACTCTCAGTCTCCAAAGGGAAACACAGGGGATTATGGGAGATTGACTAAAGTGTAAGTACAGTTTTGTTGGTTTCTGTTGATTCACAGTTAGCCTTAACTGCTGTTCGTAACCTGGCCTTAGCCATATTTTTTGTCTCCCCTATAAATATCAGGCCACAGGACTCACATTGAATCACATAAATGCAATTCGTAGTGGTTAAGGACAATGTCTGGAATATAGGTAGTTCCCTCAAGGTTTTCGGATTTTTCATTATTTTTTTTTTATCCCTATAGGGAATCTGCCAGGCCACCTTATTCCTTTTATACTTTGTACAAGAAGCTCTAACAATGAGATCCCTTAAAGTCTTGTTTCTAGTGGGCAAATTTCTAAATTTTTCCAGATCCTCATCCAATGCCTGTGCCTCCTGAAAGTTATTTTTCACCACAGGAATGACCTCCTGCGCTTGTCTAGAACACGTAAACACCATTGGAATCATATTTGGGACCTGTTCTATTTCCTGCATTTCCTCTTCCATCTGTACCTCCCTCACGTCTCTCTTAACCTCCTCCATCCATCCTTCATATCTATCCTCCAACTCATGTCAACATGTTTCCTGACTCTCCATAAATTCCTCCAACCTCTCACACGTCCCTCTCCTAATTAAATCTTCTATCAATTTCTGCCTCCATTGCTCTTCCATCCACACCCTATCCAGTTCCCATAATGTCATTTTAATATTCCCTTTGTTATCCCTAGTTGATTTTAAGTAATGGCCCCAATTGCATTGCACAAATCTATATTGATCATTCCACTCATCCACAATGATACACCATCTAAGGGAAGAACCAACGTTGGATGGGGTGGGGATACAATCAACCTTCAAAATATGAGGGATGGGACCTACCAGGGGTACCAATATTTGTCCTCAGAAATTAGCACCCGATTTGTGATCTTAAGATCAGGGCCCCTCCCATAGACTTTAAGGGTAGGGTTGGTTGTGGGGCAAGTTGGTCTAAACCTCCAGTCTTGTGCATCACACAGAGTTTGACAAACCTCATAGGGGTTGGGATTAACATCACGGATTTGGGAAGTTAACTTAACATCAGGGCCCCAATATATGAGCTTACTACTTAATAGCTGATCCACTACCTTAACTTCAGGACCCTTATCTGGGGGGCAGTACATTCCCTTATTAACACTCAAACTAAGGTTTAATGAAGACATCTGTGATTTGAGAAAGTCATTAGAGAATTAGGAACTGAAATGAACAAATAAATGTAATACTTCAAAGAACAGCATTGTGCACAATTCTATAGAAACAGCGGAACTTAAACCTTCAACAAAGGAATTACATTTGGATGAGAACTCTCTTCCTGTCATTGCTGTTTAAAATATTTTTTATAATTGTTTTATAATTTTTACTTATTGTTAAAAGCACCCTTGACTGATTTTGAATCATCTTTATAATCCTCGTGTTATTCCATCTAATAGGGTTACTGCAGTGAAATATTTTGTACAAACTGAGCACACAATACACATGCAGACATTTTTTCTGTATTTCATTAACACAGTACAAGTTGTCTCTTTAGCAGTTTTTAAAGAATTAAAGTGAATTCCTTGTAAAAATACTCCACACTTTCAGAGGATGTCCCCTCAAATGACAAGTCCCTGTGTTTACATATCATCAGCCAGGGCAGGAAGAAGTGGGTTCAGGTTGCTGGGAACTTGACGTGACATTATTCAGGATACGACGGTCAATCACTGCTTCTGCAGATGGAGGACGAGAAAAAGCATTAGGCAACAGCACCAACCCCTGGATGGGAGTGTAATTACGTTTATAAGTTGTCTCCTAAGCACATGTGTGTGACATGGCCCACCCAGCCCAGACCAATTGGGTCAGGTACCCAAACCGTGAGGCCATATCTCCGAGAAAGCACATCAGCATTGACATGGAGGGAACTGTGGAGATGTAGGACTTTGAATTTAAATGACTGAAGGTCCAAGAAACATCGAGTGACATGTTGGTTTGACTATTTGTGCAGTGCCATCCACTATAAAGGTGACTGGTCGATGACTAGAGTGAATTCATGCCATGCAGGTAGTACCTCAGCTGAAGAATAGCTCACTTATTCACCAATACTTCCCTTTCCATAGCCGCATACCTGGTTTCAAGGTCCAATAGTTTCTGGCTAAGCAACACAATGGGGTGTTCTACACAAACGACACTCTTGTTCAACACGGCACTGACCTGTGTCCAAAATGTCAGCTTGGGCAATAAAAAGCAGAGAAAAATCCAATAATACAGGTGCAGGTGTAAGGGCCTGTTTCCATTTTTTCACCCCAAACCACTATATTAGGAGCCCTCTTGTTTGTCAGGTCAGTCAAGAGCATAGCCCTCTCAGACAAATGAGGTACAAACCCACCTTGAGAAGCATTTGCCTGTGCATCTTATTAAGCTCTTCGACTAGACCATCAGGCTTAGAATGGTACACTGAAGTTTTAAGGTGCCTGATTTGGAGCAATTTGGCAACCTCCCTGAACATCTCTGAGGTAAGCGGCGTCCCTTGGTCCATTAGTACCTCTTTTGGGATATGTGTGATGACCCCTACCAGTGCCCATGTGATACTTCTGGGATTATCTTGTTTTGAGGGGATAGCCTCTGGATACCATATAGCATAATCCAATTTATGTTCTCGGGCCAACACAATCTACTATGTCCACCCTGATACTTTCAGAAGTTCGATTATCTATCAGAGGAATGGAACAAGAGGAGTATGGTCTTTTCTAGGAATCTGTCGCAGCTGATATGCCAGACACAAAACACAAAAGTGACGGATCTCCTCATTAATTCCCTGTTAGTAAAATCAAAATTTTATCCTTTTGAGTGTTTTGTCAGTTCCAAGATGGACAACCAAGAGGTTTCCTTTGGGGTGAATAGTAGAAGGGAGAAACTGCCTCTACTCAACCATAACCCTAAAAGCCCAGGGGTAGGCAGCCCAAAGGTTAATAATTCCATCAGTGACGCAAATCTAGATCAGAGTTTAACTCTAGGTGCTGAATTAGATAGGTAGGGGCCAACCCTACCGAACCCTAACCTTAAAAACTAGCCCTAAGTTTAAGAATTCAATTACCAATATAAATCTGAATCAGACAATAACCCTAGAAGCTAATGTAGGGAGATATGGGCTAACCCTACTCAAACCTAATCATAAAAACTCAGAACTGTAAAACCCGGAGGTTAAAATTTTAGGTAGAGTGCAGAGCCAGGGGGACAGCGATGATGGACAGGAGGAAGGGGAGGACTATCTTGGAACTCCGGATCAGGAACAGGGAATTGAAGAGGGAAATCAAACATGGACAGGAATCCCACAGACGGACCAGACTGTCCTTACTTACCATAAACAAAAATTTACAGTTGTCATAACCTACTCAAACCAGGCAAAAAGGGTCGTGGGTGCCTTGTGTTCTCATTTTATGGCGACGCAGGACACCCATAAGCCATTACAAAGATATCAATTAATTACTGCATTTAGGATAAATAAAAATTTAAAGGATATTTTAGTTCATGCCAAATGCCCTACAAAAAAACGTAAGAATAACACTGCCTGGAGGATCCCATTTGTCAGAAAAAAAGTTATCTAATAATCTGACAAAGGAGGAAAGACCCATTTTCCAAAATTTCTAGATTTACAATAAAAATTGCATATATGGGATACAGTGCTTCTTCTGTGGGATGGCTTATATAGGGAAAACTAAAAATGCTTTACGGTTAAGATTCGTCCAACATCTCAGACTGTTTAAGAACCAAAAGGAAAAAACAATTTTATACCTTCAGTTTACAGAAGAAGGACATAAACTAGTAATGTTTGGACTGGAGCAGCAGACTAATTGGATTAAAATGAGAAGATTAAAGGCAGAAAATAAATGGATTAGGGATTTGAATACCTGGTTCCCAATGGGGTTGAATGAAAAATAATACGGGAGGAATTGGGAAGGGAACTTTAGGGATTATTTTCTTTTCTTTTTTCTTTCTCTCTTTCTTTATTGATTTAAATGTTTGGGGAGAGGGTTTGGGTAATTAAAAACATGTTTAATAAGTGATTAAGTTTTTAAAATTACTTCTGATTAATTTTATTAATATGGATTTAATCGTTAATATTTTTAATTTTATTAACATTATTTACAAACTTTTTTTAAAAAATGAATTTTATTCACTATTTAAGAATTAATTTATATTTTAGGGGGTGGTGGAATAGAGTTTAATTAGGGAACCAAGTGTGCCAGTGTGTGCCTTTAGGTAAACGTTAACATTATACAAAGTTATTGTCTGTTTTTACCTGTATTATTATCAATCTTTAATTTAATATTTGTTTTTTGTATCAGTATGCTGCTGCTGGAGAATGTGAATTTCCCCTTGGGATTATCTATCTATCTATCTATCTATCTATCTATCTATCTATCTATCTATCTATCTATCTATCTATCTATCTATCTATCTATCTATCTATCTATCTACCTACCCTAAGCCTAACCTTGCCCGGTTCCCGAATTGCATTCTACCCCTTAAAAAACAAAGGAATCTAACTGATGAAAAAAATTTATGATTTTAAACAGTAGAATAAATCAAACAGGGTGAAAGTATAAATACACTATGAAGATAATTCATCATTAGATAGCATAGGTTTGTATAGAAATATTCTTTTGGAAACACTCCCTTCTTTAAGTAGAATTGGCCAACTCCAATTTTTAGTTTTATATTTTTCTTCTTTCTTTTTGACCTTTGACCTTGATTTTAGAAAAAAAAGACTTTTGTAGTTTTTGGTGGTTATTTTTTAATAATAAAGGATTGTTATTTCAAAGATCAAAATTCAATAGTTATTTTTCAAGAGGGATCAGAAAAAACTTTCTTTTAAATGTCTGTCGAACTTTTTTTGACCTCTGCCCTTTTGACCTCGTTAGACCACCTGTGACCTAATTATCTGTAGGCAGATATAAAAATGGCTTCTAGGGAGAGGTTAGACATTCTGTTCCTCTGGTGAAGATTTGATAAAAGTAAATGTTAGAAACAGAATTCTTGTTTAACTAGCTTCTATTTTCTGATCAGAATGTTTGTTATTCTTTTCTTCTTCTGTTTTTAATTTTTTTACTGTCTTTTTGAAGGCTTTCAAGTTTTTAAGACTAGGATTTTTTTTTTTAGCCATCAGAGCTCTTGGTGTGTGTTATCTTTTATCTTTATTCAGACATTTATCAATCAATCCAACCAACCTGTTCTATCCTAACTACAGGGTTTTGTTGGAGCCAATCCCAGCCAGCACAGGGTGCAAGGCAGCCCACTGCAGATAACACTTAATGTGTACACAATATATCTATGTAATTTTTTTTTTAAGCTTATTTTTAATTTAAGTTTTCTGTTTGAGTTCATTTATGTATAGGAAATACGTTATTTTCATACAGAAAATCCTTAACACTTAGTATAACTTAAGCACTTGTAATACTTTTTGTAACAAAGCACTTTTTGTGTACCAGAATAATTTAGGCTGGACAGAATGAGGTCAAAAACCTGCTTGATCCAGGGGCAAATAAAGGAATGATATTCCTAGGCCTTAAAATTTTGAACAACGCTGACTAGGGTTTTAATGATTTACTAAATCTGCATATGTGACTGCTTAGATTTACGAGTAACTCCAAACATTTGGTGCTGGACACAACTAGACAAATATTACATTGGTGGCTTTCTAAATTTTAATAAACCTACACTATTTCTTACCCCTTAACTTAACCTTAATTTTTAGAATGTCTTTCAACTCTTCAAACCCTAAATTGAACCCCTTCAACCTTCTGGCCAGTTAAAGTGGAGAAAGTCTGTCTAACTACTACAAGCCTTCCATCATCTGAAAGCTAGAGACAGAACAGCATCATCAAAAGATCTGCTGAATCAAGTCAATAATTTACCTTCATTTCTTAAACCCTTTTCATCTAACTCTCAAACCTTAGGAAAAATTAATACATTAATATATCTGGATAACGTTATGGTGATATGGAAGATACTGTATTTTATAAAGGTGTGACTGACAACTTCTGTAAGCATTCTATAAATCCATTGGTTATGCTTGAACAAAATGTCAAAATAGCTTCTCCTTTGACTTTGTTTAGGGGACTAATTTACTCCCATTTTGGCATAGAAGTGAATTTCTCCTGTTTAGGTTTGGGAGTTACATAGGCTGTTATTACATCAGTACATAAAACTGTGATATCATCTACAGCTATACAATCTTTGCCTCCTGCTCCCTCACAGGTATCTTTTAATCCCCCTTCTTCATGGCCTTTACTCCCTTGTCGGTTAGCAGATGGTCCACTCTCCCAGGACAATGCTGGTGAGAATAATAGATTTTCTTCTACCTCTACAGATTCAGATGTTTTGACTTTCTCTCCAATACAAAATACATGAAAAATGTCTACATTCAGAAAGGTGAACACACCTAAGGTGAATAAACCTAAATAAAGGGTTTAACTGATGAACACCATACCATCTAACTAAAACTAATATTGTATGAGCCAAGTTCTGTATTAACAATTTTATGTTCAGTTAATTTCAAAATTTTAAATACATTTGTAGTTCAAGACTGGTTTATATATTAAGAATCGAGCTAGATAATTATTTGGTTCTAATTGGAGATTGTTAATTTAAGAAGGGGTGCTGGGTAGTGGGAGTTATGGGAACTAGGAAGTTATTGCAAGTTTGTGTGTGGATTAATAGGGCTTTGGAAACAAACGGTTTTCTTACCGTGTCTGTCTTGAGTTTCGTTTCCCATCCATCCATTTTCCAACCCGCTGAATCCGAACACAGGGTCACGGGGGGTCTGCTGGAGCCAATCCCAGCCAGCACAGGGTGCAAGGCAGGGAACCAATCCTGGACAGGGCGCAAACCCACCGCAGGAAGAGTTTCATTTTGACTGTGGAAAATAAACATTGGTTTTATAAAACAGTGGATTAAATATGAAATGTCAAGGACTGGACAGGCGCAAGTTCCTGTGGTAGCCACATATTATTATTTTTTTTTTTTTCCACACCTTCAAATATTGTAGACACGGTGAATTCTGATTCTCCACTTACACCTTTAATTAAAAACAATGTTATTTTTTCTTGGCTGGCAATCCACAATATCCAGAGATTCTCACAATCCATGTTGTCCTAGCAGATGTAAACTTTATGCAGTTTGCACCCCCACATAATTAAAATGTCATAAGTAGTGCAAAATTTGGAATTTAGAAATCTTACCTCTTGGCTGAAAAATCTTGTCCTCGACCTATGACGATAATTCTGATGGCAGGATATGACTGAGGACCAGACAGCAGATCTTGCTTAGTTTATTACAGCCTTTGAAAGGAGTTTCCCAAATGCTACTTTATATATTTATCACGTGCCCCTCAAACACACAATCTAGATTAGAATGAGTCTTTAGAATTAATCAACACCTTTGTAGATATCCTTCTAAAGTTCTAAATGTTTTAGTTAATACTTCTACGGAGAGAGAATGAAGGATAATTTGCATTGTCTGACTGCAGAGGTGGCATCAGCCTTTTGACATTCTTGGTTGGTCAAGGTTGGCTGGATTACTTGGTTTTAGATTTTCTTACGTGATAATCCTTTAATTTAACCTTCCTGTGCCTTTGTCTTTCCACTAAACCTAAAACCTTATCTTAACCCCATTATTTATGGTCTGACCCCCACTACAATCCTAATCTTAAAGCCTAAACTTAAATTATTTTCAGGACCCTGATGTTAAACACTTTTTTTACTCCTCTGAAAAGAGGAGTATATCTTAAATTTTTTTATACCTTTTTAATTTAATTTTGGATTACTTTTTTGGTCTTTTATGTAGTGCATTTTTAAAAGTTTGATAACATTTTATTGCCATTTTTATGTTGGACAGCAGGGGTATTCTATTTGAACCCCCTGTTGTGTACCTGATTTATTTTTTTTAAATTGCAGAATTAACACATTGTTAGATATATTTTGAGACTATTTTAGTAAATAATGGAAGAGTTCCTTTGAGCATTTTGGCTGATAATTGGTCTGGATGCTTACTATTTATAAATATTTTATTGTTGGGATCAGTATGCCAGAGCCTGCCACCAGGCTTTTCATCCCCTAAATCTAAATTTTAAAAATTTAGATTAGAGCCCTAATCTTAATAATTTTGAATGGAGCCTAGAGGTCCCACTAGTTAATATTTAGGTCTAAATTGTTTAAGAAGTAACTTCTTTATAATTAGTTTACAAGATAAAACATTTTAACCCCCTTTTATATGAACCTGTATGTTACTTTAGTATTTCATTACTATATTTTTATGTCTAATTTAGCACTTTTAAAATAAGATTTTAGAAGCAGATTTTGAATATACCATTTTTAAAAATATGATGAAAGATGACTGATTTCCTTTTTTAAAGGGTTTTAGGAAGGTTTTATAAATATTGAAATTGTAGTGGAAAAAACATACATGGATAATGTGACTCAAAGTAATACTTCATGTGGAAACTAGTGTACCAGTGCCCGGCATAATGGCAAATCTCTTCTAACCCTACCTAACCACCTCCACCCTAACCTTAAGGTCCGTGGGCTCTTATGTGAGAACTTCTACTTAGGCTCTAATCTTAAATATTCTTCGGGAGAGAAGGATTTTAAAATTCCCAGGCCTAAACTTAATCATTGGGTGGGAAGATTTTCGTGTTTTTGAAAGGTGTTTCTTCTAGTGTTCTTGTTCTGCAGTCTACACATCCCACAAATCCTTCGATGTTCACAAAGATTCCCATGGTTTTTACGTTTTTCTTCCCAAGTGAAACAAATAGTACGAATTTTGCACTTGTGTTGAAGAATTAAAACAATTTCAAGCTTTAGAGATTTTAGAGCAATTACTGCTAATAGAAAATATACAAATTTTTAAAAAGACCTATTTGGTCATGTTTCATGTACTAGGAAGAAGAAAAATAAATTTGTTACAATTTTATCAAGAAAAATTATATAACTGCAAATTTGTATTTATGCAGTGTGTGGACTGTAAATCAATATACGTGGGAGAGACAAATTCCTCTTCAAAAGATTCATTCAACATCACGACTCTCTATTAGCATTTCTCATCATCCAATTGTGTTCTGTTTGGAATATCATGGTGGCTGGAATAAAACTCAATGAATAAAGAAGGAAAAGGAAAGGACTGCAGAATTAAATATCTAATATCCCTTATGGTGTAAGTTTATAAAAAAAAAAAAAAAAAAAAAAAATGAGGGAGAAAAAAAAAAAAAAAGAAGGTTAGGATTCTAGTTTGTTTATTTCTATTTACAATTTGTTTACTTACTACTTTATACAGTGCCAGGACAATTAAATTATATAATTGCATTCTAAATGCGAAGTTAGTTCACCAGAGCCCAGCTCCCAGGCTCTAATTTCAAATTAAACTCTAAACTTAAAAATTAATGGAAAGCCTAAACTTAAGATTTGAAACCCTAATGTTAAAAAAAAAAAAAAAAAAAGTCATAATGTTATTAACTTTAATGTTTATTTCTAAGACTAAAAAAAATTAACCCCACTGTTAAAAACAAACCAATGTAAAAAACAGTTAACCCCTTATTCTAAAAAATATTGAACCCCAATTTTGAAAATAATTAAACCTAAAGTTAAAAAAATTACATAGAACCACATATAATAACTTGTATGAATAAAACGTATGCTAAAAAAACTAACTCCAAAAGAAGAAGAAAACTCTAAATATTTTAGGAATGTTTGGTTTTTTAAAAGTAATAAAATTCTAAATTTTAAGACAAGTCAAAAAATAGAATCGTTCAATTTTAACAAGTACTAAGTCAAAGAATAACAGAATCCTAAATATAACACAGAGAAGAACATATGAGACATAAGTCTGTATCAGAACAACATACAGACCTACTGAGAGGAGAGATGAGGCAGATCTTAGTGTGCATTAGGACACCACAGTGAGAGGAAGCAAACTGAGCTCTTTGAGACTTCAATATTGAAAGAAATTGTTTTTTTCTAATATTCTATTTATCAAAAATGAGAAGCTGAAAAAAAAAGTTTAGGACAGAATGCATTTGCTCAGTGAAGTTCAAGTGTGAAGGAAATGGCCTTAAAAACCGTAAATTCCAAAGCTAAAAAACCCTAACCAGCAAGGGCCTCCTATGCTTCTAAGTAACCTGCATACTATCATATGAAAAAGTTTGGGAACCTATCAGCCTGCATCATAATTGACTCTCCATACCAGTGATTTTTTTGTTAAGTCCTTTCATTTCCTAGGAACATCGGAGTACTGGGGTGTTTTTTAGTGAAGCAGTATTTAGTTGTATTAAATTAAATCAAATGTGAAAAACTGGCTGTGCAAAAATGTGAGTCCCCTTGTAATTTTGCTGATTTGAATGCCTGTCACTGCTCAATGCTGACCACTTGCAACACCAAATTGGTTGAATTAGCTCGTTAAGCCTTGATCTTCACAGACAGGTGTGTCCAATCATGAGATATAAAGGTATTTAAGGTGGTCAATTAAAAGTTGTGCTTCCCTTTGACTCTTCTCTGAAGAGTGACAGCATGGGATTCTCAAAGCAACTCTCCAAAGATGTAAAAACAAAGATTCAGTCTCATGGTTTAGGGGAAGGCTACAAAAAGCTCTGAGGTTTTAAACTGTCAGCTTCAACTCCAAGGAATGGAATCGGGAAATGGAAGGCCACAGGCATAGCTGCTGTTAAACCCAGCAGGTCTGGCAGGCCAAGAAAAATACAGGAGCGGCATATGCGCAGGATTG